>NW_009206237.1:0-8262 GCF_000690835.1 Fulmarus glacialis | reverse complement strand
CTCTTTCCTCCTGTCTCCCCATCAGGATATCTGAAACTGGTCATTGGGGGTGAGGGGGAAGAAATCCATCAAACTAACAAGCTGAGATCATTCCCTTACTTGAAAATGTAGGAAGAGATCTAACCTTCGTTGCTGTTTTAAAACAACAGATGTGTCACATGCAGCACAGAATTATCATTATTTGCCCAGTAAACCTAAGAAACCATAAATAAATGACACCAAAAGCAATACAATAATTAATGCTACCTATTTTGCAAGCAAATTATTCTTAATTATCGCTCTATAGCTTGCCAGGCATTTTTATGCAAGCAGTTTTGGAGATACATTGTATTTACATATTAATGAAAGAGTCCATCATATAGTTCAAGTTTAGATTCCTTTAAAAAACAACCCAATAACTTCATCGTATCTACTTATATTAAAAAAACCTGTCACTACATAACACTTCTCCTGAGCATAACTGCTTGTTTGGGCCATCAGGTACACGAAAGACAACATTGGATTCTTATAACAAACTTGAGCTTCTTGCTCATTACTGGCAGCAGTAGAAGCTCCCCACAGTCCCACAACTACCCACCCTGACCTCCCCACTCCCTCCAAAACCGGGACAATGAGCACCTCTGGCAGCTCTAAACCTTTATGACTTGCTTCCACAAGGCTGACTCCTTGCTGCAACGATTGCAGCAGATTTTCCAGAAACTCTGAATAAGACCAACCTGTTTCTTTCAAATGAAACTTAAATGGGTTAAATATTACTCTACCTGAGCAATAATGCGGCATTAAATACTGACTTAGCTCTTCAATATCTAGAACTGATAAAAGTGGAGGGTGACAGGAAGAAAATTTTTAAACAATCAGATTTTTTAGAGTATTCCAACAAAGCCTTGCTAACATCAATATTAATTAGCGACCTCCTCATACTGCAATAAATATACTTGTCAGCAAACCTCTAAAAAGAGCAACAACCATATGATAAACAGGAGTCATTCCATGAAGCCAGTCCATTAATTACCACATGCTTTTCTACCATTATTCATCACATGGATAATAAATGAGCCAGAACATAAGATTTATTTATCTTGTGATTACTTCCCCCTAGATCATCAGTTGCAGAGGTTTTATGGTACTGGTATATTCCATCAGTGCAAAACTTGAGCAGGTTGTGTTGACCCAAAAAAAAAAAAATTCAAGACAAGAAAGAATCAGAACATTGCTTTTCTAGAGACAAACTTACAACTATCAAACTACTGAAAAATACCCCAACTATTGCTTTAAATGCTTCTCCTTCAGGTACAGCAATTCAGAAAGACAGATCAGTGGGAGCTTCATGGAAGTGACTTTTTCTTATCAATTTATGTATTTCCAATTAAAAGCAGAGTGCTTTGATGCAGGACAGCACACTGCTTTGTAATTTTGTGATTACATAGCTGTTTTTCATTAGTTTTAAAGAAATGGCATTAGAAAATTGTTATTTTGAAAAACATGGATTATATATTGGAACACTGACACCCAGCATGGCTTTTTTCTTTACATTCCATCATCATTTGGATGCTATTCCTACTCTTTCAATAGCTTCGCTATAATTCTCTTTGTAACCTCGAAAAAAACAATATTCATGTATCTCATTCATGCAAGAAAAAAAAGGTACAATTGTTGTATTTTCACACAAATTTACAGCATATCTCTGCAGCTCAAATCTTGGTGATGCAGTACAGCTACGCGTTTTAGAAATGCTCACGGACACAGACAGCTCCATCAGAACGTTGTTCATATTTATTCCTTCACAAGCCAATTCTCACAGAAACAGGCTCATCAAGCTGTTCTGTATTTCTGTCGATATAATGTAACAAGAACTGGGGAAACAGATTCCGTTTGCAAGCTATCTTGTAATTTAAAAAAATACTTCAACCTTAATTAAAAAACATTTTTTGCAAAAGAATATCTGAAAAGTCATTATAACTAAAATGAGAAAATGCTTTCTCCAATTTCATTTTTTTATATACTATGAAATAGAATTTAAATTAAAAAAAAAAAATCAGAGGGTATCATTCCATTAGGATTATTTTTCAATGAACTTTCACTAAATTCTAAAATAGAAAGAAAACTTTCCCATCACCAGAATTTTGTCCTTCAGGGAAATTTATCTTGCATTCACAATTTCGATAATAATGAGTTATCATACGCATACAGATTTTCACTTGGTTACAGACTTATTTAATCAAGTTCCATTTGCTCATTCTTTTCATGCAATAGTAACTATGAAGTTCTTCTAAATGGCATGTCTCAAAAGTTTTCTTTCTTCTTTAGTATTTAAACATTTAAAGCTCTTGAATTCTCAGCAGTTTTGAAAATCTGGTCATTAGCCACTTATCTAGAATGGGAATTTTAAAAGGAGCTTAAGGTGAGCTATCCATACACAACTGCAAGTTGCACACCTAAGCTCTCTGTAGGATCTTTTGAAAATCCCAGCCTAAGTAAGGATGGGGAAAAAAAACCACCACCAAAAAGACATGGAGCTTACCTTTCTGAAAATATGTTACCTAACCTGCAGCCCCCAAAGCATACTTATTTCTCGTTCTAATAAAGTGATAGAAGGAGCACCCATGCCAACTTCACCACATTATGTGACCTTCTTGCCTTCTGCCATCATTAAGACTCAGCAGCTGCTTTGTTTTTACCAGGGTCCATTTTTTAAGGTCAAAGATACATTCCATCTTATATACTGGGAACAGTAACCTTGCTCCAGAAGTTTTTTCCTACCTATCAATATAAGAATATATAATGTAATCAAACATCTCTTTACTTGCCCTTCCCACCAAACAGCCCCCATAAAATGGCAGTAAAGAAACCTGAAAACATCCCTTAATAAAAGTAACTAACCCAAAGCTCCCTTTTTGAAGGAAGATTCCCACTTCCGTGCTGGAAATAATGGAAAAATAACAGTTTGATTATTTTTTTGTTAAATTAGCACACATTTGCAGATCCGGTTCCAGGTGATAATGGACAGACTACAAGGGATTTTGGCTTTTAGTCTCTTAAGTGTTGCTTTTATCTTTTTCTTTTTTTTTTGTGAAGATACAACCATATTTAGATTTCAATTCAAAGCACAGCTCCAGTTTATAGTACATAAAGATGTCTCTGAAGCACAAAGTACCGAATCAGAGAAAGGAAAGCACATCCCATCCTACAGTGGTGACATGAGTTATTTGCATAGTTGCCACAAAAGTAATAATTACACTGTAACTCAATGGGAACAATGGTAATTTCACAGTAGCTCATGTTGTTGTTATCACCCTATATCCTGATAACTGTGAAATTAATTTGTGGCACCACTGTATGTGTCAGCTTTAAGCTGTTCCCTAGGTAACATTACGCTACCATAGAGAAGGAATGCTTGGCAGTAAAATGGGTAGCAGCAGATTGATTATACAAAAAGAATCTTTTCTCTACATACAAATAACTTGGCAATCAGAGAAGATGATGAGAAAAAAATCCTTCCCACTGCTTTTTTTTTTTTTTTTTAAAAAGAAAAAAAAAGAAATTACTAGAGTTAATGGTATTAACTGACCATTTTCCATACACTGGAAGAATGCAAAGGTAAAACAAAACAAGCAAACTACCAGATTATATTTAGTGCCACCGACCCATTGTTCTAACTGCAGCCAAAATGCGGCATAAAAATGCTGAAAATTTCTTTTTCCTTCTTCTAGTCATTTCCCACATTAACCATTAAATGGCAATTTTAAATATAAAAGCAAATATACACACTAAGACATATTCAGGAGGGCAACCATAGTGTAGATTGCGCTTTCACAAATAATTCTCACTTCATCTGAGGCACAGTCCTTTCACCTCCTGAACACTCAACATTATTTTGCAATACTACTCCTGCCAAAAAGGAGTTCCACACTAAATATAAAAGATGACACTCTGCCACAGAATGCATGGAAATGCTTACAAATTTATTGGTGAAAATTCAGTGCCACAATAATTGAAGGTCTGGAAAACATTAAATCATGGAATTTAAGGAGGGAACTTATTACTGATTGGTAACAAAACATTGAGTTTAAACTTTCCAGTCATTCTGCTTGGTACAGCAGTAGGTATGAGGCTTTGGATTAAAGAAAGATGCTATTTATTTTTGTAGAATTTGGATATTTCTTTCACTTTTAATCCAGGCCTGTTTACATAGCATTAGAAACACATAATGTAATGCCTTGTTCTCTCACTGTATGTTTGTCTCAAAGGAAACAGGCGAAAAACATCACAGCATGTTACACATACAGACTCAGTGGTTCAGCTAGAGTTTTGTTACTGAAAAAGCAGCAGCATCTCAGTGTAAGCGCTAGTCATCAAAGCAAACCAAGGTGTTGAGCAGATACTCTGATCCAGGATATCCAGGGACAAGCATGTTTTGTCGCGCTTTAGTTTTGATCTTTATCTCCGACTGATCCTCCTTTTGTGATGGCTACTGCAAGATACTGTCCCCAAAACTCCTGACAGGTGATGTTCAAATGTGGGGGGAGGGTTTCCAATCCAAAATAGAGCTTTCAGAGCTCTGAAAGCAGCTGTAGGAGCCTAAAGCCAGCTTGGACAGTCCCAACTGTGTATTCTTCATTAAATATTGGCACATACTATGCCAAATTACGTCACTGTTGAGAGGAAAATGTTGACTGCCCTATACTCAATTATTCATTGGAAAGGCACTCTGATCATTGCCACTATTGACCCAGGAATTCAACCGATATCCTTTGCCAAATCAGCGTGTACCCTCATCCACTGAACACTCACTCTTCTTCCACTCCCCGCTGTGTGAGTCAATTCTGATGCACAAGGACCCTTAAATGCAGACAACATACAAAACACACATTTGCAGTCAGCAAGCTTACTATATTAACTGAATGGAGAATTTGATGGTGTTCTTGATGCTGGTAGGAATTAGTAAGGGATATCAGTACTGATTGATCCCCTTTTTCAGTCCCATTAATAACTGTCTGCAGTTAGCTTTGCTTTGCTAGACCAGTGCAAAGCATTGATGCTCAGCTAAGTCAGTGGTCATTTTTTTTCCACACACCTGACACTACTTCTGCCTAAAGGATCATGGGCCAAGCTGGCTTTTTAACCCCATGCATCTCTTCTGTTCTTTATTTTCTTTTATACACTCTTCAGGTGTCAGTGCTGAAACAACTCCAATTGGTTAGAACAAACAGGCCTCCTGGAACAACAAATGCTGCCAGTGACAAACAACCTTCCGTTTGCTGGATCAGTGCTGCCAAAGGCATTCAGAAATGCTTCAAGAAACGTGTATGTATGTATGTAACTAAGGATCTTCGGAAAGATTTAGATGCTAGTTGCAATTACTGTTCTTACTGTAAGCCCAAACTTACCACCACAGAGAAAATGTCTGTGACCAAGAGGTGTCAGATACTCTTTTTAGAAACTGATTGAAAAATTAGTAGTAGGGATAGAAAAAATGCCTGAGATGGTGAATTTTACCTTTATAATCATTAAATCAAACCAGGTGCAGTACAGCTGGTATTTTGACCTATGACAGCACTCAATAACCTGCTTGAAACTAACTGATGCACTCTGAGCTATCTGTGGTTCACAAAAAGAAATCCCAACATTGTTTTTAGCAGTTGCTGGTAACCTCTGTACCAAGACTGCTAATGAGGCTGAAGATTAACTCCTTAATTGTGCACTATTTGCTAATACTCCGTAAGTGGTGGCTGTTCCTCATCACATTTGAAACATGCTGAGATATACCATGGAGCAGTTTATAAAGCCACTCCCATGCTATTTTAAATGTATATATTTTGCTGAGGACTGTTCAAAATGGCAAAGAATACTAATGTATCTTTAAGACAGTTGTGGTGGGTTGACTGCCACAGTACAACGGTGATGTCTACTGACTTGGGGAATGGCTTTAAAGTGATGTGAAAATTAGTCAAAAATGAGACCAACTGCAAAAATTCTAAGCAATTCCTATCCAACCCCCCAGGTCTCAATGGCAAAAGATGCCTTGCCATCTCTGGTTTCTTCCAGCTGCCAAATTGCTGATACATTACTAGCTCTCTGGGCTTCAAAAAGAAATGAAGCAGTCTGTTGATATTATACATATAATTTCATTTTAGATCTTATTTTAGATATATTTTTCATCAAAAAATAAGACTTTTTTGGAGCAAAAAATTACATCATTTGACCAAATTCATGGAGTAGTTCTTTCCAATTTCATAAGATTCAGCAGGGTCTTGGAAAAAGAGTGTACATGATCTCTAGCCATACAGAAACTATATTTGATTACTAAAACTATAATGCCGTAAACACAGCATCTACAGGGAAGCTTGTTCAAATATCTCTAGAATACCATAATATCTCAAAATTAAATTATAAAATCCTTGCAATGAAATTACATCAAATACATTTCATAAGACAACTGTTGCATACATTCAGCGAGACTTACTAGCCAGCACGCGAAGTCTTAGAATAACTTCCATTGCACTTCCAGCCAACTGTAAGCTTGACGCATTACCTTGGAAGAATGCCACATTTCCCGCTGTGCTAAACTTACTGAAACAAATAGGAAAGCAGCATTGCTGTGTTACATCCCTGCTTTACTATCGTGTAATTGGACCACACTACAGGAACAACACTTTATATTACAAACATTGAGTTACCATTATCAACTTGTGGCTTCACACTCTCAGCACAAAAGCAATGAATTCTTGTCTTACATCATGAATTAAATGAGTATGATAGAAGAGAAAATATTAAGAGAAATTGCATTTCAAACCTGTGTTTGCAGTTATAGTTTTAAGACAAAATAAATTTTCTATGTTACGACATTGTTACACTAGCAGGAGAAAGAATGTTTAGCAACATCAATAGCAAAAGATTATTCAGGCCTTTCCGATTTAGGGGTAAAGTCTTCACTCACCCAGTGTACCCAAGCAGAATAAAAGAATAAAAATTGATCACAGAAGCAGGGAGTACTGGGACGTAGTTTTACACTGACTGAAATACATCTAATTCAACTAGGAAAGAGAGAAAAATATTTATGCTGTATAGTCCCTGCTGGTTAAATGGCTTCCTGTATTAGAGAAGGAAAATCAGGGATTTCATCTGCAACTGGGTGAACAGTCTGAACTGGTCCTCTCCCCTCTCCTGGGGTACTAACCAGCCTTTCCCTATGATTTTGGCTGCAGAAGATACCCTAGAATGGCTGCATCTATATGAGCAGCGTGGCCCAGCAGTAGGGGGGGTCTCTACAGCAAAACGGTTGGCATTAAGACCCAACATAACCCTTCCTGAAATTCAGGTAGTGTTTATTTCAGCCTAGTTCTAACCTAGTCCTGTAGGCTTGAGCAACTGACATGGACATCCATGTCCCTGCAGCATCCGCGTTGCAGCTGCCTGTGCTGGCTATCTTAGAGACAGCACAGAAGTGCTGACCTGTCACAAGCAGGACTCGCAGCAGCAGCAGCGCAACCCCCTGCACGCGCTGCCTCGCTGGCTTTGCACAAATGTTGACTGAGTCAATGAGGATGACACAGAGGCACCCTACAGGTAGGCCGTGACTAAACATATGACTCTACACAGAAGTCATTTAAGCTTGTCTTTATCTACCAAAAAAAAAAAAAGAAGTTATGCCAGATGCTGATAACAGTGCAGCTGCATCTCAGTGCAGGCTGAAAGATGCATTCAAGAAACGGGACTCTCAGCTCTGTTTTGGCTACCGCAGCCACACAGCTAGCAGTACTCAGGCTTACCCATGCAGCCAAAGCTCTCTTTAGTGGAAAACACTCAATGGAGCCAGAATCTCTCTTAAATATATAAAAATTCCTATTTAAGAGTTTTTAAACATCCCTGTATAGTTCTTTAATCATAGGGAGAACAATTCCCATCCCAATTAATTATTTTATCTGAGAAGAAATCACATGAGAATACACTTCAGGACATAAGAAGGTTAACACCACCAGCAGTTGCCATGCAAGTAAATTTGCAATGGGAAGACTGAGGCATGACACTGTGAGGCATAGCCCAACATCTAACAGCCAGCCATGAGCCAAGCAAGACACTGTACGTCCCTGGGAACAGCAACTGTTTTACACGTGCTCAAGTGCATTTTCTGTTCACTAGAAAAAACACAGATAAGCAGGAAGAACTGCTCAGGAAGGCCCTATATGCTCAAACAGGAAGACATACCAGGTAGGAGAAAAAAGAAAACATGCGGAAAATTATTTTATAAATATATATTTTTCT
>NW_009206236.1:61690-63575 GCF_000690835.1 Fulmarus glacialis | reverse complement strand
TGATTCTATGATTCTATGATTCTATTTGCAAAGGTGTTCTAGCCATGATGATCTAGAGAGAAAGTCGGACTACCAGGAAAGGTACTCCTGATTGTGGGACAGGAACCCTTCCTAAAAGTTTTTTTTTCCTGGGCAATACATTGCCTTCGGTCACTGGAATAGCCTCACTTCGTATCAAAGCAAATCCTGGAGCCCTCAATTTTTGATCAGTCTTTATTCCAGTAGACTGGATTGTCTGCTTAAAGGAGACGTGAAGAAGAATCTTCTAAACTCGAGATTTTGTACCTCATCAGGAGGAGTGCAAACCAGGAGGAAAAAGAGACAAAAAAGGACAGCGAACATCTATTTCCAAAGTAGCACTCAGTACATTTAAACAGATTCATAAAGACAGCTCCAAAACCAAATGGTTGATTAAATTAAATCAGATTAAATAAGCAAAAGAAACAAAGGGAAAGCACAGCTAAGAATTTGGCTCTGTAACTGGTATTATTAGGGGGGGGAAAAACAGTTAATTTAAATTTTAAGGAGGATGCTATTTGTCAGGGTGGTTTCATGTGAACAGACCTATTTTGTCCGTGACACATTGCCAGATCTCCTCTTTGTGAAGCCAACAGGGAAAATCAGTTTTATTTTACCAGCCCTGTGCTATGGTGAGATTGGACGTATTGACGTGAAGTTTTCCTATCAGAGAGCTCACTCTGGGCAGTATTTATTTCTGCATGTAAAAAGTTTTGTAGATGGGCAGCCCACTGAAGCCTGCTGAAGCCACTTGCATCTTGATGTCCAAGGGTGTCTGTGTCAGGATGTCACAGGGGCAGGGATATATCACTTAGAGCACCAAATCCCCAGCAGAGCTTTTACTGGTGCCAGTGCGTGTCGGGAGCCAGTCAGGGATAAAGTGAAGCACCATCTGAGCAGCACAGATTCACCCAGCCTTACAATTCCTGTTTTTCTCAGCACCCCTGGTTTCTTAATGTATCTTTTCCATCTTCACATGATGACTCTGGAGTGTTTCTTCTATTTTCTGAATGAAAACAGGGGTCCAGCTGAGGGTCTTCATTGAGGTATGTCCCTCCATGATGATTTCTGGTTTACAAACCTTTTTTTTCCCCTCAAACACTCAGCCATGAAGAAAGGTGACTAGTGGTCCATGCTATTCTTTCTCCAACTCGTCAATATTAATTATAGAGGAATCTACCAGCATTGATTAGGAAAATACTCACATTAGCTGCACAAATGAACACAAAAAGAAAATCAAAATGGACAGCCCTGTGGACCAGGACATAACAGTCACGATAGTGTTCAGTTCTGAAAAAGGAGCAATGAATATTCTTGATTATAAGCCACCCAAATATTATTCATAAGCAGCAGAATTAAATGAAGACAGATTTTCTACAGAATTGTGTGCACAATATTTTGTAAACAATCCTATCACAATAGTCTCAGCTTTCCTCTCATGTACAGAATGATCTCCACCTACTGAGATACACTAAGGACCTTCCCAAGTCCCAAGTCTGGCAATGCATTCTATGATCCTTCCCAAGTCCCAAGTCTGGCAATGCATCCACTTTGCAGACCCCAACACCTCTGGTCCTCCACAACCCTGAAACTCCCCAGATCCCTCCAGTTCTTCCTGATGACCCCTGAACTCCCATCCATACTGTCTCCAGCTCCTCTCATGTCCCCTCATTATCAGTTTAGCAAGAAGCAGAAGAGGCAGCAATGCCATCAGGGTGCACACACATTGACTGATGTACCACCAGGCCAAGAGGAACAGGTTATTCTGGTTTACATGTTGAAACCCTGCCCTCCATCGGCCCACAAATGTAGTCATTTGTACATTTCTAAGAACAAATAGAAGGGCAACGAAGCTGGTGAAGGGTCT
>NW_009206236.1:61030-61335 GCF_000690835.1 Fulmarus glacialis | reverse complement strand
ATGGTGGTGTTGGGTTGACGGTTGGACTTGATGATCTTAGAGGTCTTTTCCAACCTTAATGATTCTATGATTCTATGATTCTAAATTTTTGGAACTCTGAACTCTCTCCAGTCTGCTCCCAACTGAAGGATGCTTAGAATCATAGCATCACAAGATTGTTGTACCATAGAATCATGGAATCATTAAGGTTGGAAAAGACCTCTAAGATCATCGAGTCCAACCATCAACCCAGCACCACCATGCCCACTAAACCATCTCCCTAAGCGCCTCATCTACACGTCTTTTAAATACTTCCAGGGATGGTG
>NW_009206236.1:27464-60776 GCF_000690835.1 Fulmarus glacialis | reverse complement strand
TAACACTTGTTCTCTAGACCCTTCACCAGCTTCGTTGCCCTTCTCTGGACATGCTCCAGCACCTCAGTGTCCTTCTTGTAGTGAGGAGCCCAAAAATCATCTGCATCTCTGCAGATCTCAAGGGTAAGCAGGGATATAAGCAAAAGCAACATTTCACAGCCTGAAATCTTCCAACTGACCATCAGTTCTAGTTACCCAATGTTAGAATTTTGCATGGTATCATATGAAAGAGGACACCCCAAGAGGTCATGTGCTGTCTGCTTTGGAGCCACGCTTGGCTGAGCTCTCTGAGCTCCCAGATCCAGATAAGCATCTCATCAGCACTCCAGCAAACATCAGGGTGAAAACCGTCACCCTGAATATAGGTGTCAGTAACATAGGTAGCTCCATGATCAACCTCATGAAGTACAACAAGGCCAAATGCAAGGTCCTATACCTGGGTCGGGACAATCCCCAGTATCAACTAGGATTATTAATTGACTGAGAGCAGCCCTGCGAAGAAGGACTTGGGGATACTGGTGAATGAAAGACTAGACATGAGCCGGCAATGTGCACTTGCAGTCCGGAAAGCCAACCGTATCCTGGGCTGCATCAAAGCAGCGTGGCCAGCAGGGCGAGGGAGGGGATTCTCCCCCTCTACTCCGCTCTCGTGAGAACCCCCTGCAGCACTGCGTCCAGCTCTGGGGTCCCCAGCACAAGACAGACATGGACCTGTTGGAGCAGGTCCAGAGGAGGGCACACAAATTGTCAGAGGGCCGGAACACCTCTGATATGAATAAAGGCTGAGAGGGTTGGGGTTGTTCAGCCTGGAGAAGAGAAGGCTCTGGAGAGACCTTTTTGCCGCCTTTGTGTATTTAAAGGAGCTTATAAGAAAGATGGTGAGAGACGTTTTACCAAGGTCTGTAGTGACAGAACAAAGGAGCAATGGTTTTAAACTGAAGCAGGGTAGGTTTAGATTGGACATAAGGAAGACATTTTTTACAATGAGGGTGGTGAGACATTGGACCAGGCTGCCCAGAGAAGTTGTGGCTGCCCCATCACTGGAAGCGTTCAAGGCCAGGTTGGATGGGGCTTTGAGCAACTTGGTCTAGTGAAAGATGTCCTTGCCCACGGCAGGGGGGTTGGACTAGATGATCTTTGAAGATGCCTTCCAATCCAAACCATTCAATGATTCAATGTGAGCAAGTCACCCCATGTTCCCCATACAGGAAGTGGAGTTTGGGAACAAATTGTCTATTCCCAACACAGATGCCTGTAACAGCTCAGGTCACAGACTAACTTCCATGGACTCCCCATTGACTGTAGCTAGAGCCTTGATACCTCGCTCATATAGAGACCTACATTCTGAATACATAATACAGGATTTAGTTGCCTTAACGTAGGCATGTAATGCTGCTTCAAACACTGATGGCACTTGGTGAGAGTCCAGAAGACTGTGAGTCTTCTGTAGGTCCTATGTCATCTCTGCCAGCCTTGTGCAGATGCCTTGGACACCCTGGGAACTCCCAAAGAGTGCAAAACTTACACGTATTTGCAACTGAACCCCACCTCTAAACCTAGGTGAGATGCACCACGTACATGGCACCTAAAGTTCTAACGGGTTAAAGATTTTTCAAGCAGTGATAAAATCTTCCTGTTTTTTGCACAGTGCAAAGAACAGTAGGCTATAAGTTAGGATTGCAGATCTGGTCACATTAATTTTAGTCGTGATAATAATAATACTTACAAGAACTCAGATGTTCAAGTTCAGCCCTTGAGGGACTGTAACCACAGAAGTCTAACAGCAAGAAACAGCCCCATCTGCTTTCCCATCTGAAATTAGCTGGAAATTGTCTTGTTATCTGCTTGGCCCAAGTATGTCATCTGAAACCGCTTCTTAACATATGCTTTTCAAAATATATTAGCTTTGTTTTACAGGGTTTTGGTAAAACATTTTTCCATCTTGATTTGCAAAGTCATCAAAATCTCAACCTTCTTGAAGAATGCACTGATTTCAATTCAATGTTGCTTAAAAAAAGCTTTTACATAATACATTTTAGCATTTACTTGTTAGAGTTATTCCATTTGAAATATATTTTAGGATACATTGTTTATTCTGATTTATTTTATGTTATAAGCTTATTTATTATGTTCTCTTTTATTCCGCATTTATGTTCATGTTTAATTTTATATTCACTTCCTCATTTTAATTCCATATTCTACAGTTTTATCTAGTAAAAATGAAATACTAGAAGTCAAACAAAAATAAATGTTGAAACAGTTTTGGTGGTATGTTCTCATTGACCAAAAACGTGATGCTTTTTTAAATGCATGTGAGAGGCAAAAATCAAAATGTAGCATTATATTTCAGATTGCAATGAAAAAAAAAAAACAGAACTACTGAATTTCCCACAAGGCTGAGACTCGATACCTCTACCACCTCACCATACATGTTGATATATTTATTTAATCACCGAAATACAAAAGACTTTTTTTCTAATACTGACATTGGTTATGTCATTAAAAATTGATTTACAAATATTTTTGCTTTTGTGAATAAACACTCCATTTTGCTGTGATTTTTTGAATTATATCAGTATTATTCCTGCATATTTGATGTTGAATGTTTACACTCACTGGTTTTGAATCCTCTTCAATCTGATTCTAGATACATCCTACTTCTTGTTAGAAGAACTAAAGACCGCACAGATACTGCATAAGCATATGTGGCATTTGCTATTCCTTATCCTCAGGCTGAAAACATTGATTTCCTCATAAGGGAGAAGAAGCAGAACAATGCAAATTTTGCTAATTAGCTATACACTGCAAATTCAGAAGAAGAAATAAAAGTCTGAGAACAACCACACACTGACAACTGTGTGAGATCTTTCCTTTGCCTGTAACTATTCAGCAAGCATTTAGTTGACAAATGCATTTGGTGAGAGTCAGGATTCATGCATCACCAGTGTTTTAACCAAAATATGTGTAGTAAACCTATCTCCAGTTTATCATTCCTTACGCTGCCGGCTCAGACAAAACCCTTGAAGTACAGTAATCTGCCTTCCTATATCCCAATGAACAGAGCATTAGGTAGAGATCTGCTTTTGTTTATGATTGCTTTTTAATGTCTTTTCACTACAGCAGATAGACCTGACGTCATTAAGCCTGTTGTTGTTATATTTTGAGAGGATTACTAAACACATAATTGATGTCAGTTTTCCTTCCGTTAGAGATTTGGAAAGTTTGGTGGTATTTATGTAAGTGTTTTTTCAAAATATTCTGTGAGACAAGAGAACAAAACTGTCTTATTTCATTAGTCAATGCTGATGTGTGCTTTGGTTTGCTTTTGCTTTCCTTTTCTGGATACGGAGCATTGTTTCACAAAACACTAAACTTCATGCAGATGTTGAAAAGCCAATAAAGTTGAATGCTGAGAAGAATCGATACAGAAAGATGTCAAGGGAAGCCACTTCCAGCTGACAGGCTATTGCAAGGGCTCTCCTGGTCTCACTCCTTTTTCATATGCACTAATGAATCCTCTTTTTCTTTTCTTCCTTCAGATCCCCCTTGAAATGTCCAGTTTCCCAAAAGCTGCTGAGTAGACATAGCATCCAGTCGTTCCAGATGATGTGGATCTCAGACAGACATGGATGGACAGACCACCACCGCAGACACTTTGTATGACCTCATGCTGGAGTTGCACGGCTCTTTCCATTCAACATCCAACTCTCCTTAGAGTTAGAGTCATAGAATTATAGAATCATAAAGGTTGGAAAAGACCTCTAAGATCATCGAGTCCAACCGTTAACCCAACACCACCATGCCCACTAAACCATGTCCCTAAGCGCCTCATCTACATATCTTTTAAATTCCTCCGGGGATGGGGACTCTACCACTTCCCTGGGCAGCCTGTTCCAAGGCCTGACCACTCTTTCAGTGAAGAAGTTTTTCCTAATGTCCAGTCTAAACCTCCCCTGGTGCAACTTGAGGCCATTTCCTCTCGTCCTATCACTAGTTATTTGGGAGAAGAGACCAACCCCCACCTCGCTACAACCTCCTTTCAGGTAGCTGTAGAGCGCGATGAGGTCTCCCCTCAGCCTCCTCTCCTCCAGGCTAAACAGTCCCAGTTCCCTCAGCCGCTCCTCATAACACTTGTGCTCCAGACCCTTCACCAGCTTCGTTGCCCTTCTGCAATGAAGGGAAAGGTGTGCCTCTTTATATTAGCAAAGAGGAAATGGGCAAAGACAGCAAAAATCATAAAAACAGGTGCCAAACCCTCAAGGCAGGAGGGATATTGCACAGGAGCAGCAGTGCCCACTGCAGAAACACCCTTCCAGAGCTCAGAGGCTCAGCAAAGGCTGTCTAATAGAAGCAGCAGGGGCTTCCAGCAGCAGTGAGGACAGCTTAATGCAAAGGTTATTTGTGTCTTCTCTTTCAATCTCATTTTCCAGCCCGGGGAGTGAACTCCCAAACGTGTTTGACAGGTTTCCGTTTCCATTTCTCAAAGCCAAGCTTTTCACACCAGCTGCTCTTCGCTTCATCTGATCCACTGGCAATTTTTCCCCAGGACAAGCCGGAGTCACCCGCCCACAGTAGCCCAGGAGGAGTCCTCACAAAAGGCACTCGACTGTGTGTTAATTTGTGGGGACTGTTCACTTTGGTCCCGAGCTGGTGCAGGCTGGTGCCCTGAACTGTGAAAGACCAGAACTATTAACAGTGATTTATATCCTGCCTCACCTAGCAGAGCTGCGTATTTGTATTCACCTCAGCACGGTGGAAATGTCTCATGTGCTTTGAATCATACTCAACTATTTTTTACAGGAATACTGAGCACGCTTTTAAATTTAACACAGTGATAATTTCCCATTGACTTGGATTTGGTAGGTGGAAACTGCTCGTAAGTATTTCCATTGCATTGAGTATATACGTACTCTTTTGCTGTCTCTTACTGCCTCCTTTGCCTTGGTTTTGCTCATCTTTCAGAATATTTGGATCATGGAGAAACCCAAGCAATCTCTCAGGATGCAGCCACACTGTCAAGTAACTGGGCTCTCAGTTTACTTTGCGATCCTGGTCCCTTAGGTGCAATTTGGATGCAGGATGGAGTAGTCAGCAAGGCAAAATCATAGAATCATAGAATCATTTAGGTTGGAAAAGACCTTTAAGATCATCAGGTCCAACTGTTAACCTAACACTGCCAAATCCACCACTAACCCGTGTCCCTAAGTGCCATATCTACACGTCTTTTAAATACCTCCAGGGACGGTGACTCAACCGCTTCCCTGGGTCACAATGACCACACTGAGGTCCAAACCCAGCACCGAGCAAATGGCTAGTGATGGGGACAGTCCGTAACACCTGTGAGAAGTGAGAATTCACTTAAATGTTGTGCATATTGAGTTTTAAATCCTAGGAGTCAGGGACTTTTCCACTGCCCACCACCTGTTAACAAAGACCCTCATGTCATCCATTCAATGCACAGGACTTTCATTCCCTGAGGGGTGAAGCTACTGGTAAATCATCTATTTAACCAGGGGGAGGCTGACCATTAGAAAATGGTAATAAATCGTCCTGTGATTTAAAATCTGAATGTAAATTCAGACATATGGAGCAGAAAAGGGGAGGAGGGGAGATGGACCATTAAGAAGCTTCTATTTGATTTCCAAAGCAATTGAGCAGTATGTAACGAGGACCAGCAGGGACAGATATTCAAGGAAGCAGTATGGTTTCCTGCAAAATGAACTGACGGAAGCCAACTCCTCTATGTTGCTGATGGCTCCACCCAGATGCCTTTGTGCTGCTTCACTGGTTACTTTTCCACTTCCCAATTCACCTGCCTCAGGGAAAGACCCATACTGCAGCCTCATCCATGCTGTCACCTGGGAGCAGTCCTTGGAGAGAGGTATTGCCTGAACTACTGCAAGTCTTGTTTTGGGAGGCAGCGGGTGGGTTGTTTCCCAAGAAGAAAGTCCAGGAGTGCAGCAAAATTTGGAGATACCAGGACTCAGAAGTAAACTGGGGAGGTCAGTTCTTTGACAGGATGGAAAGCCTCCTATGATCCCAAGCGATTTACCCATTCAGCCAGCATTAGCACACACTGAGTCAGGGGCAGGACTCACAGTATTTGTCCAGAAAGAGGATCTGCAGGTAGCTGGACATAGGGCGTGTGTATGAACTCAAACATCTTTACCTTTTTTTTCCTGTGAGATGTAAAATGAAACTGCTCATATTATTTTTTCTCACAAAATACTTTCTTGTTCCCTGTGAAGGAGAACTGGAGAAGGCCAAAGCTTGAGTAAATTGAAATCTCCGGGTATCTAACAGTCATTTCAGCTTCTCCACACGGTCCTTTGGATTACTGGGGTTCCTGCAGCCGGGTTGTTCTCTCAGATGGCATCTCCAATCATTTTTATTTCTTGAACAAAAATGCAGCGGAGACGCTCAGCCCTGTATCCGATGAGTGCTGATCAGCAGTGAGATGAGAGAAGGATCTGTCTGGGCAGCCTTTGGTGGGAAAGGCAAGGCAACCATTGGCAAAATATTCCTTGAGTGTCATTTCTTCTAACATATGCCAATTTTCTAGCCCCACTACTTCTGCATGAACTACTTCCATACGAGCAAACAAGAAAATGAACAGGAGCTTCTGGTTCATGCATTACCACCAGCTAGGGGATAGCTTCTGTGTTCAGCAACTACCCACTCACATGATGTCTGAGGCTGTCTGTATATTATTCCTTTAAGCACCAGAAACATTCTTATATATCTAAATTCAGCTCAGAATTTGCTGTGGTTCGTGCAGCGATTAATGGAAGGTCTGAGCTTATTTCGTGCTGCCAGCGTCGTAATCAGTTTACTTGGGGATTCTCTTCTGGGATTAACAACTTTGCAAAAATTGTTACATCAGATACAGTTCCCAGGGGTACCAATGCCATTTTTGAC
The DNA here is from genome assembly GCF_000690835.1 of Fulmarus glacialis. Taxonomy (NCBI): domain Eukaryota; kingdom Metazoa; phylum Chordata; class Aves; order Procellariiformes; family Procellariidae; genus Fulmarus; species Fulmarus glacialis. Next base: position 53,858 of record NW_009206236.1, on the reverse strand, counting down.
ATGATTAACTGAGGAAAGTTGCAATTATAAATAGACATACATGGGGCTGACTAAGGAACTGTGTTGCAAAGGGATGCTCAAAGCTTGTTTTTACTCTAACTGACTGACAGTTACTGTCACTCTTAGGAGCACTGTGTTTTTTGGGCATTGCCCATAATTTAGTTGAACTCGTGGGACCAGGTCTTTTGCTAGTGTAAATTAAAATCTGTGCCCAGTTTGCATTGGGAAAGGCCAATTGATGTCTTCACACCAAAATATTGCATGTTGCATTGCAAATTGCCCACCACTTTAAGCAGAGATGAACTCCAACTTATTCCATTGCTGTTACACCCACTTTCATGTGGTGTGAAGTGCAGCAGATTTCAGGATATTTCATTTTAGAGGACTGAATTTTAATGAGAGTATCTGTTAACCTCTACAATCCCAGCTGTATCAGACATACTGTAATTCAATACAAACTCACTCTGACAACTATCTGGTCTCCCCAAAGAAATTCCTGCCTATTGAAAAGTCCAAGAGGACTGTAATGTCTCCTGTGTTGTTCCTCAAGCACCATATAAAGATGTCCTTTTATGCTGCTTGCTGGATGACACTAGGCCTCTGGGGATGAGAAATCGATGCTCTGAGCTTTATAGAGTAGGTGGCCTTTCTCTCACCTCAGTTCATTTGAAAGATCTGCATCTAGTTCAAACTAGAAACTACAGATCCCTTGCTGGGAATGCCAGTCAGCCCATGTATCTCAGTTGCCCATGAGCTGAATGAGCCTTTGGAGATGCCCATCTTTATCCACTTGCTATAGAGGATAACCAGTTCAAATATATATATATAGCTAATTTTCAATGGCTTAAGTTGAATTAGATGTGACCCACAACACAGGGCAGGAATTGCATTCCAAGACCCAGACGGTCCCTTTCCACCTCTCAGAGCTGGACTCAGAGTGACCTTCAACTGCAGTTACTGATCCAGGGTTTGGATCAGCTGGGAGCATGGACCAAAGTCCCACTAGTTCAGTGCATGGCCAGAGTGATCTCTCACATCCTTCCAAAAGGCTCCATGGAAAGATTTTGGAGGGAGGACTTTATATCAAACCATTTCTGGGAGCCCTCTCCACTGTCATTCATTTGTGAAAAACACAGAATGGACCTGAGTGTCAAATAAGCTTCCTGCTTTGCAAACAAAAATAACAGCACCTTATACACAGATAAAAGGAAATGTAGGAGTAAAGAAAGCTGCCCAGCCCATGACTAAGATACAACAATTTCACAGAGCTTTTTTTCTTCCTTTTTTACTTCCAGGTCACTTTCTGGACCTTTATGCACATTTTCTCCCATCAGCTTTTGCTTCAGACACAGAAAAAAAATGTACAAACAAAACTCGATGGCCAGGGTGATGATGCTGTTGAGCAGGGCCCATGCTGCCAGCTTGCTATTTCTGGCTGGATCCTTTTAAACTTGTGGATGGCTCTGTAAGCCTTATTTACACTTATTTACTAAACTCCATCTGACAGAAAACACAGCAGCTTTTCTCCCCTCCTCTCCATCGCTCTGCAGAAAGACTCATGCAGGCAGAACCACAGTGCCCACTGAATGGCAGAAAATGTGATGGGAATGGGTGTGAATCCTTGCTGTTAGAGGAATAGAAGAGAAAAAGGAGCAAAATACGTTCAGAAATTTTCAGAGACACCTCTGTAAGAGACCCCTGCAAACTCAAATGAGGACAGCGATGTTTCACACTGGGTAAATACAGTAGCCTCTTCTGATTCAGGCTTTTTTCCTAGACTGGAGAGTGGCCCACTTAGAGGTGGAACAGACCAGCTATTTAGCAACACAAAGCAACGTTAAAAAACAGTGCCAGGCAGCAAAGAGAAATTCTGCATAGAAATGAAATGGCAGGGAAAACTGAAGCAGGTAGGATGTAATTTCTCAGCAGTGTGCAATCATAGCACCTGCAGGAACACCATTAAGCACCACCTGCCTTGCTGAACTCAAGAGCACCCTGACCACCATGGTGTCTACCAGACACTCTGCAGTAAAAATAACACAAAGCCAGTGCATCCTCAGACAGGTCCTAGAGCAACCCCCCCAAAATCCTTGGGTTTCTTGCTGCAGAATTCATACGCATGGCTTGGATGAGCTCCTACAATATGCTAGTCAATATGCTCTTACATGAGATAAATTCTTCCAACCCATAGCAGAGACCTTATGGCTCTTTCAGCTTTGAAGATAAAATTAAATGAAGATGATCCAAGCAAATCCATAGAGAAAGGGCAACATCACTAAGCCTAGAACAGCCATGAAGATCCTCATGGGTTCATCAGCAGTTTCCTTACCAAAATTTCTTAGGTCTTTTCCTCTACAGGACACCAACATCTACACACATCTCCCACAAGGGCTTTTGGCCTCCTTGTTATTTCAGGTAGGTAAAAATCCAGAGTAATTATGATCAGGGCAAAGAAAAGTCACAGGGAGATCATTAAAAGTCTTTTGAAGGTTACCATATCACTAAGATTGCTTAAAAGTCAGGCCAAGGGTGGAATAGACCTGCAGAGCACAGAGATATGGTTTTGATGGGTACTGTTCCAAGGTAGACTGCACCACCTTACCCCAAGAGTGACATTTAAACCTAGTGAAAATGTTTGGCGTATATTTTTGGCATATTCAGACCCCCCCCCCAGCAAGTCACCTCCAATTAAACATTAATTAGCTGCAACATAGCAGCCTTTGTGCTGCTTAGTTAAAAGGACGCACTGCAGACACTAATGAAATACCTCAGTGTGATTTACTAACACAAATGCACTTAAAACTGTGTTTCTTACTGGTATCTAATTTTGCGCAGAACAAAAGACAACTGACATGCTGCTGATTGTGGTTCCGGTTCCTTAAAGAATACCTCCATCAATGATGTAATTTCACAGTAATTTGAGGCTAACATATACTTGTTTTTCCCCGGACATGTTTTTTTCTTCCTCCTCGAAGTTTCGTCAAGGCAAAGTTTAAAGCCTTATCTGGATGCGTTACTGCCCAGTTACAGGAATCTCTCCAGCCAAGTATGGAGCAAATGCAGTTTTGGATGCATCAAAATTATTGTATTTCCCTCTTCTCTCCTCCCTCTTGCCCCACAGTGTGCCAGATCATTGGAATTTCAGCCACAGTTGGTACTTAATCTGCATTTGAAAAACATGATTACTTTTGGCTTAAGGGGCTTTGGGAGTTTCAGTGCAGCTTTTGAAATCAGAAGGATGCTCCTACCTTCATAGTACAGTGACTTTCAAAGCAAAACAGTGGCTGGTGGATTTTGAAACAACTCCACGGCACACATTGCAACTCCACAGTACTCACACAAGGACAGGACAGTTTATACACTGATATGTTTACCAATGCAGGGAATACTGAAGGACGCTGAAAATTATTCGTCTACACCACTAGGTCACTACAACGGTCCCTGGCATGGCTTTTGCCCTCTAGAAACTACCACCACCCCTTCCTTGAAGGTCATTCTTTGCACATGAGGCTTCTTCTGGGAGACTTGAAAAGTCAGGAGGTTCCTCTGCTCTCCTGGTCTGCATCCAGTTGGCCAAGCCGTAGGAGTTCAAGCACACACCACAAGTCATCTTCCTGGTCAGATCCCTGAGGACAGCAGAGAAGAGATGTCGTTTGAAAACAACATTGTACAACTTTTTAATAACAAATAACTAATGAAAGGTGCACTGGCCAGGGCAATTGTGAAGACACAGAAATCACTGGAATAAATAAATAAAAAGCCCTGTTTTACCGGAAGCATTTCTGCAGTGAAACCAACTGCAAAGAGACACAAAACAATCTTGCCAGTAATGGATAGCATTTATCACATTCACAGATTCGTGGAGCCATTCTGCACACCTGAGGCTGCTGACAATGTGGGGGATGGGGGGAGTTACACTGAAGGCCAACATATGGCAGTAAATCTGGAATAGCTCTACACTGTGATAAATTCGCAGTAATAATTCAAGATGCTTCTAGAAGAGTTTTGGGCCTGTGCCTCCCTGGTTGCCCTGTAAAGAGGCATAAAGTTAGGAGATTAAAAGCATCTTCTCCACGATGATTTACATGCAAAAAAAAGGGACATTCCATTTTAAGAGCAGATTTCTGGCAGCTAATTCTAAAAATTAGGCATCTGCTATAAGGCAGGCTTCTACAACAGTCAGCAGAGACAGACAGTCACCTCCGGACACCACTTCTCAGAAGTGGGGTGACCCATCTCTGGAGGAGCCTTGTTCCTTCCACTGATCACACAGGGAAACTCAGCTGTGTGAACATCATGAAGCTTGAAAAGGACAGAGTATTTCAATTACAAAATCACGGAAGAGAAAATTGATGGTTTAATTTTTATTTTACTGATGATTTTTACTGGAACTCTGTTTGCCTTATTCCTGCAGCCCTCAAAGGCACGCGAGGAAATAATTAAGACATAATCTCTTTTGCTTGGTAAAATATGGAGCAATAAATGGCTGTTAAGATTGATTAGGGGCTGAAGCAAAGCACAAGCCTGGGGTAGATTTCACCTTGCTATTTCTCAGGATGATGCAAAAAAATTGAAGTTGGGCCTTTTGCAGGCAAATCACATGTCAAATTGGGAAAAATAAGCCCTGTGCACAGCTCCTTTCCTTGGAGTGAGCCTGAATTGTTCTGTAGTGTTTCTGCTTCATGTTGTCCAGAAAAACTGGATCAAAATCAGTTTCTTTGAATGGATGATCACACTTAAAAGGAAAATATAACTGAAAGCCCAAGGTGAAATATTCATATACATTGAAATATACACTTCTCTGAGCCAGCTAAGAGTCTGAAAAACCACCTCTGTCTGCCCCAAAGCAGCATCAGAGTTGTGGGGCTGGTATTGATGCCAGAAATCAACCAAGAGGTTTGAATGCCAGGTTGAAATGCAAGCGGGGTCATGAATAACCCATGTAGGATGGAGAGGACACGAGGAATGTTGCACAGGGCAGAAGCGGTTGTCAAACAATGAAGGTGAAACCACTGGAAATAGGAAATCCCTTCCCCAGGAAGATGCTGCATCTTGCAAATGAACAAGTAATCCTGCCCTGTGTTTTCCCTCTCTATCTCTTTTTCTCTTTTTCCTTCCCTTCCCTTCCCTTCCCTTTCCTTTCCTTTCCTTTTTCCCTTTCCTTTCCTTTCGTTTCCTTTCCTTTCGTTTCCTTTTTCCTTTCCTTTCCTTTCCCCTTTCCTTTCCTTTCCTTTCCTTTCCTTTCCTTTCCTTTCCTTTCCTTTCCTTTTTCCTTTCCTTTTTTTTTTCCTTTCCTTTCCTTTTTCCTTTCCTTTCCTTTCCTTTCCTTTCCTTTCCTTTCCTTTCCTTTCCTTTCCTTTCCTTTCCTTTCCTTTCCTTTCCTTTCCTTTCCTTTCCTTTCCTTTCCTTTCCTTTCCTTTCCTTTCCTTTCCTTTCCTTTCCTTTCCTTTCCTTTCCTTTCCTTTCCTTTCCTTTCCTTTCCTTTCCTTTCCTTTCCTTTCCTTTCCTTTCCTTTCCTTTCCTTTCCTTTCCTTTCCTTTCCTTTCCTTTCCTTTCCTTTCCTTTCCTTTCCTTTCCTTTCCTTTCCTTTCCTTTCCTTTCCTTTCCTTTCCTTTCCTTTCCTTTCCTTTCCTTTCCTTTCCTTTCCTTTCCTTTCCTTTCCTTTCCTTTCCTTTCCTTTCCTTTCCTTTCCTTTCCTTTCCTTTCCTTTCCTTTCCTTTCCTTTCCTTTCCTTTCCTTTCCTTTCCTTTCCTTTCCTTTCCTTTCCTTTCTTTTTCCTTTCCAGTTTACAAAGTTATTCCATTTTGGGAAAGGGTATGTTAGTTCATCATGCCCACATGGCTGAATACCTGCTTACCTGCCTTCTCCTCCCACTCTTGGGTTGGCTCCTGCTGTCCAGCTACCTGCCTGAAGGCAAAAGTATAAATGACAAAGGTCATGGAGGCTGGCAAGCAAGGACCATCACTTCAGTTTTTCCTGACAGACAAACCACGCATTTGCTGCAAAAATAGGTGTGAGAAATAGTCACATGAAAATTTCAATGTTGAAAAAAAACTTTTTTTCCCTTAGAAAATCATTCCCGCTAAGGTTTTCCCCCATTGCAGTGACTACAGGGATTGATTGTTCCTGCGGACAGAGGTGACTGCGAGACTGGCTGAGATTAGATTTAGAGATAGTGGAGGCAGGAGTCAAAACTGAACATGGACATCAGTGAGGCTGTACATTCACAGTCCCGTCGCTGATGGTGTCCATGGTGTGTCTCTATCTCTGGGCACACCTGGGTAAAATACCCTGATATAACGATTCCCATTCTGTGATCTTCCTCCTGTGTGATACACAGGCTGATAGTAAGAAGTCTGCAGGACATCTATGGAAACATAGTGAACAGTGAAGTGTATAGTGTTAATGTAAACTCTGATGGTAAGCCAAGTTGTGCTGCTAGAGCTATATTAGTATGTGGCAGAGACCTGTGGGTCTGATATGAGTCTCTCTTGCCCTCTTCTTGATCCCACACAGCCATAAAATGTCCTCCCTTGAAAGATTTTACATTTTACTTGTGGAAGGGATGACATCTAAACCCAGAGAAAGCAGCTGCTGTGGAAGGTGAATATTCCTCAAATGCCACCTATGGCTTCACATTTCCCTACCTCATATTCCTGTCATGTTTCCCTTCTTATCTGTAGGTCGAGTGCTAATATAAAACAATAAAGAGATAGATAACTTTCTATTGATCTGGAAAATAAACTGGGAGCCACAAAGTGGAGAGAACAGAAAGTTGCAACACTCCATTAAAAAAAAAAAAAAGACAACGCTGCTGTGGTGCCTTTGAAAGCTAATTCAGTGACTAGCTGTATCTGGACCTTCTCCTACAGGTTGTGGCAAAGGAGGAAGCTGAAAGGAAGAGGAAGATGCATAAAATAAACTAACTTCTTTGAAAAATAATTATGTCCCAGGTCTGAAAGAATGAAGACACCTACTAGAGGGAGGCTCAACTTGAAGCCTTCCTGGAGATGGATGGAAGCAATTTTTTTAACATGAGGAAAGCATTTGGATTTCACCAGTGGTAACTTAGAGATCTCCAAACTGAATCAAACTCCTGCTGTTTTCTTGACTTTTACTTCCTCCTCCCCTTTCTGACTCCCACGAGAAGCCCACCAGTAGCAAACAAGGGAGAGCCCAGCCTGTTGCTGGTGTAACTCACCTTCACCCCATGGGTCTGGGGGAAGCTGACCTGAGTTGTCATCATGAGCTTAAGTTGCAGAAACTAAATGCAGAGGGGAAGGCTCAGGCAGTCTAAGCTGATGCAATTTATTCCCTGAGAGGAGGGAGAAGCCTTGATGAAGGAGATGGAGAGGTTATTACAACTTGCAGCGTTCTATACACTCCTGCCAGACACATCTATCGCTTCACCTCACTGAACCGCATCATTTAAAAACCCTTCGACTCAGTGGTCTCTTAATCCATATGGGGTGTAATTTAGCATTGACTTCCATTAACTTCAGGGGAGCTACACAAATTGTGCCAGCTGAGATCTGGCCTTCAATAGTCCATTAGACCCACTAACCCCGGTAGGAAACTACTCTGTATGTCAGACCCGCCTTCACGATACTCCTTCTCCTCTACCCTTCTTTTATACACCACCATCTCCACCATACTGTAGTTGTGCTGGATTTACGCTATTGTGGCAGAGAAAAAAATTCCAGCTCTCCGTTTGAAAAATCAGATTTGTTTTCTCTCCGGCTTTTCTTTCCCTTGAAGGCCCAACACTATCCTGCCATTCTGGGAGGCCGCCACTGAATTGGGGATAAAACAAAACCAATTAGGGAATGGGATACATGAGGAGGATCAGAGAGATCATTTCTCACACAAGTGTCTACAAAAATGAGAAGTAATGAGCTGAGCCCTCCTAAACAGCTTTTCATAATACAAAGCATTGGGCAGCTGGTCCGGTGGAGAAAAAAACCCAACCAACCAACCCTCCTTTTTTCTTCTTTCCTTTTATTTTTAGCCAGAAAATGTGTTTAGTCCGGGATGAGGAAATCTGTCATGTTGGTTAGATTCTCCTTACCACAGCAACACTCTGAAAAGGACAGCTACTCCAAATGGGTCACTTCTGCTATCAACCACAGGGTGAGCACAGCAGTGGCTGATTAACAGCATGGGGTAAAAGCCATATAGGACAAGGATGAGGCGAAACCTTGCTCAGAAATGAAACTGTGGGAGAAATGAAATGGTTTGGTTGTAATTTTCCAGGAGCCTGCAGCCATGACCGCAGCAGTGAACCCGTGAGTTCACAATTCTATGTTTCTGTTCTACATGCAACACCGGTCACATCTATGCCCTCCGATAGTCCAGATATAGGCTCACAGTTATGTTCAGACAGTCTGTAAGGGTGGCAGGGAGTTAGGACATCACCTAAATTGAAAGTCTACAGAGAGAAGGATGTCCATGCAATGGTCACTACACTGGAGATTGTTTTAGCCGTGTCATGGTAGCTGAGGGAAGGGTATTCATATCCCCCAACTTTAGGTATTTACGTAGATCATAGATCATAGAATAGTTTGGGTTGGAAGGGACCTTAAAGATCATCTAGTTCCAAGCCCCCTGTCATGGGCAGGGACATCTCCCACTAGATCAGGTTGCTCAAAACCCCATCCAACCTGGCCTTGAATACTTCCAGGGAGGGGGCATTCACAGCTTCTCTGGGCAACCTCTTCCAGTGTCTCACCACCCTCTGTTGACCTGAGTCAACAGATCTCTGCAGTCTCCCCCTACAGTTGATGGTGAGAAACTATAGGTGGGATTCATCTTATCTGTCTTCAGGTGTCTACCTTCAGGTGTCTATATCTGCACTGGTTTTCTGGCTTCCTATAATAGTGGAGATCTAGTCAACAGAGTCAATAGAGGTAATGCCCCAGGTCTGTCCATGCTAGGGTAGATACCTACCTTTTGTCAGATAAATTGTGCCCTGAACTTGGCTCAATAAAGAGAACCTGGGGTGACTTGCTCAGATGGAGACACCTATATTGTAGATATCCATTCTAGGTCAGATGGTTTTCACCTATGGAAGGTTATTTGGAGAAGGCATCTGGCCTGGGTGTGCTCTATTTTTCTGAAGAAGCCTTAATTCACTCCAATGACTTCAAAGGAGACCTTGGGTGACCAGCTGGTTCATACACACTTCCTATTTTGAACACAGAACTGTGCATGCAAACATGAGTTTAAAATCAGAGCTCATACCTCTGACATCTGATCTAACACAGGCCACCAAATACCATTCAGTAATGACTTCACTGGGAAAAGTTGTTATGGTTCCCTCCCTACACTTGGAAATTACTGTACCACCTGAACTGTTAGGTGTCTGCCACAGCACCTTAAAAGCTTCCAGACTCACAGATCTGACAGGGAAGGGTTTTCTTCCTGAAACAAAGCATATATATTTTTTTTTTACGAGACATACAATTCATTCCAGCATGACCAACTACTCCCCATCCAATTGAGTAAGAGAGGAGTAAGTATAATCATTAAAAGACAACATATGTAAGACAAGTAAAAGAAAACCAGAGGAGAGATCCAATACAAAATTAAACTCTGTGAAATTTGAAGTCAAATGTGAATCTCAAGGTATCCTGGGACTAGATCTGCCTGGCTTGAAAGGGTGATTTCAACTTGCAGCCTTTATTTACAAGAACTGCACACTAATGTCCAGCGAGCGTCATGTGAATTCATGCTTATGAGCCGCCTGGCAAATACTTATGCACCTCCCACAAAAACCCTCTAATTAAATGTTAATTAAATGCAACACATTAGGCTTAGCAGACACTCTGCTGCTGAGTTATATACATACACTGCAGACACTCTAATGAAACACTTGACTTTGATTTACGAACATGAATGCAGCTAGAACTGGGTTTCGCGCTGGTATCTAATTTTGTGCAAAACAAAGGAGGCCACCGTGCCTCTGCTAATGGTTCCAGCTTTTTAATGACTACTTCCCGCGATGATGTAATTACATAGTAACTTACAGGCAGGAAAGTGACACAAGCCGAGAAATGCCTTGCATGAAGGGAACCTCCTCTCCTGGCAGTGGAAAAAGATTTTGTCAGGTCTCCAGCAGCAAACGCCCTTCAGCCACCGCAGTGATCTCATTTCAGTCCTCATCGCTCTTGCTGCCATCACAAAACCTATACTTGATCTAAAGGGAAAGAAACAGCAGGTATAGCTTGTACTGTGTCATGCCAGTTACAGTCAAGATGATGAAGGGCCACAGGTGAAAATCATCAAGAGAAAATTAGAGGCGTCATACTTCAGGGGTGAACCTATTTATGCAGATGACTCCTGATAGAGCTTCTCAATGCCGCGTTCACTCATTACACGTACAAAATCATTAACATATTATTAACCTTTATTCATCTTGAAAGCAAGGAAATATACCTAATTCTGGCCCAAGTGTAGAGTAATCTCAAGATTGCCTCCTTTTTATTTCTTTTTTTCCACTTGACCCCTTACACTTCCAGTGCAGACACTGGCTGGCAATTTCAGAAAAGAAACTCTGAAATACTTCTCTTTATTCCCATCAGGGGAATAAATGTGTAAATTCCCAATGTGTAGCCTGGCATATGGGACAATTGAAAACTCTACAGTATTTATAATATTACTCATTTTCTCCTGGACTTCTCTGTGGAATTCTCCTTTAGGATCCAGAAAGGGAGCCAGATCCATTAATGCCATGTATTAAAACTCCTGAATGATAATCAGCATCTAGCCCAGAGTACGCATCCATGCGGTATCCACTCTCACCACAAAATACACTGGCAGAGGAACAGTCTTTTTGCAGGTTTCATATAAAAAGCCCTCCAAAGCTCTGAGATTACTTCAAGGTATCCACCTGCTAGGGAAGCCTCCGTTTCCCCTTCCCAAGAACTGTTCTTAGTTCTTGTGCAATGACCCACCCAGCAAAATCGCAGTGCAAATTGCCCCATGCCGAATTTGTGAGGCTTTAGACACAGGTATAATGAGCTCAGGCAGAGTCTGTGCTAATGCACTGTTGTCAATAACTGGATTGGCACTTTTAATCTTAGCTGAGGTATCTCCTTCCTCCACTGTGGCTATTTTCTTTTTCAAGCTCATACCTCTTTCTCCTTAAAAATATATGGCTTATTCCTTAACGTGGAGAAGAGTATTGCTCTCTAAGCAAGCCCAGCAATATAGACAAGAGAAACTTGAAAATAACAACCCTTGCTGATGCGGTAGGAGGCTGAAGTCACTTGTGTTGGCCTGGTACTTTGAGATTCCCAGAACGGAAGACATGGCTGAAATGCACATTACTGTCTCAGGGACGAAGAGGAGAAATCAGACGAAATAATGATAAGAAAAGGCAAAATAAATGAGTTCCTTGCCTCCCTGAGGGTAAGCTGTGTGGATTTTATGAATATGAGAACCTATTCTTGGCCTTACACAAGCATCTGTGAAAAATATGTCACTGTTGCATCCCTGTATGTGTCTCCTGTCAAAAAAAGTAAGCGTGGGGAAATTCAGAGCACCTGACACATTCTGCAGGAAGGCTTGTGGAACCGACCACATCTTTCTCGAGGGCTCTGTGTACACCGCAGCTAACTAAAGGACCAGCAAGGTCAGAGATTACCTTGGACGTAGTCCTAGAAAACCATCCAGGCGCACTAAATAAAAGAGAAGCCAGTAAGCATCTGGGGAGAAGTGATCTTAATGCATTCAGATCAGAGATGTCACCAGCTGAAGGCTCAAGCAGCAAAGCTTGGAACGTAAGACCACAGGAAGCTTTACCTTAAACAGAGGTCCTTACCTGTGAGGAAACATAAGCAGATATTTAAAACATCTAATTATTCCAGTCTTTCCATAATGCTAAGTGGAAGGGAGGGATTTTTCCTTGGGGAGTCCCCGCGACAACTACAAATGATGCCGTTGTATGAAGAAGGCAGAAAAATGCAAACTGGGAAATGTTGTGTTGGCAATACTATAACAAAGCCTTTCTGGACATTCGGACCTCTTACTACTTGGCATGGAGCTGTGAGTCCATAGCTCCCAAGTTGTGTTTAGCCTGCAAGAGATCAGACCACTCTACACCAATGGAGAGAAACTATTTTTAAGGTATTAAATGACCTATTGTAGATATCTCCTCCCGGATGAGAAGGTTCACACCAAGCAGTGCCTCTGCACTGTATACAGAATGCAAATGTTACCCTCAGTCCCTGTAAACCACCCACTTTCTTTTTGGCAAGACTGGAGGCAATTTAAAAGATTTGAATTCTTCAAGGGACACTGTACACAAGTTTTGGCTCCAAAAGAAATACAGTGCTTCATTTTTATTTGGCTCTAAAGGCAGTTTAATTAGCTATAGTCAGCCAGGAGTAAAACATACCATCGAACTCATCTCATGAGCTCCACAGACCAGTTAGCAAATTATGCCGGTTATTTAGGAAATTGAGAAAGTTCTTGTCTAATGCTAGCCTTTGTGGGTTAAATTTTTTCCCAACCACAGCAACTGAAAACGTTGAATGAAGGTGACATACTGTCCATCTAAAACCTATAACTAATCCAGAAGTCATGCCTGTTTCAAAATATTCCTTTTGAGACTTATGGCCTGAATATTAAGCATTCCCATGAAGTTAAGGTACCTTTTTTTCCCTCAAAATGGTTAGTTCTTTCCTTCTCTGCATAGAATGACTTCTTGAATTTTATTTTTTTCCCCTCCAAAAGCATTATAATATATTGCTGGATCACCAAGTGCTTAAAAATCGCATATATCAGATTTCCCTTAAGATTTCCAGAGAGGAAAATAGAGTCAATGGCTTTAAAAACTGACTGGTCCACCTACTGCTCAGACTGATCTACTATCAGGACGGGAAGAACTGAAAGAAGCAACAAAAGGTGATAGCATCTAAGTTAATTCAAGTGAAATCTAAATGTTAAACGCAACAACGAAAGTAAATGCTGCTCATCTATCTGGTAAGGGGGACAGTGAGAAATTAAATAGAATACTATAAAACATGTAAGAAAATGGACAAGTGAATTGCCCACTATGAACAAGGTATGACAACAAATGAATGGCCACCCAGGACTTCAGATTGGTCACCGTGAAGTTATTCTCAACTTCACAGCAGCAGCAAGGAATCAAACCTATAGGCACTAGGTCCAAAACCGATAAGCATTGGATTAGGCTGTCAATGGCATGAGAGTACAGGGCAATGCTTTGCCTTTAGTACTGCCCGGTCTGTGGTCCACAGGGCAAGAGTTATGATTCTGCCCAAAAGACAGAAGTGGAATTCATAAATTAGCAGCTCAAAACATTGTATGAAGGGAAAGTCACTGGTTCCATGGACAGGGGAAGTGTTGAAACCTAGGTTCCTGTGAAACTGCATCTCACAGTGTCTTAGATGATTATGCTAAAATTGTAGTTTGCATTCAACCCTATTGGATGTCAGGCAGAAAGAGAAAGAGATTTTCTGAATGCCTGGTTTGTGGAAAAAGCTTGAACTGGAATTTGTGCTCTGTTAGACACCAGAGGGGAACAGGAGGGAAACCATACTTTGGTGTCTACAATAGCCAGGACCATTTTCCCAGTGGAACCACTAATTATGCCACTCTTCTCTACCTGGAAGTCCATCCATTCTCACCCAAGCTTGTGAGAATTTAATATTTTCCTTCTGTCAGATTTCACTTAGATTGGCAAATGGACTCAAAAGTCATGAAAAGGGAACAACTGACATGCATAAGTATGCAGTCTCAGCTGACTAAGTCTAGCTGAGCAGAACCCATCGGTGAGTTATGACACCCAGAGCTGCAGAGGCTGCCAGGACAAGAAAGCAGCACTGAGGCAGAGCTCATATTTGGGAGAGAAAAATCAAAACAGAAGTATCTGTGTAAGTAGGCTGAGGTCCAGGGGAAGGACTTGAAAGGAGATAAGTTTGCAGAAGACACAAAACTGGGAGGAATGGCTGATATGCCAGAGGGTCGTGCTGCCATCCAGAGAGACCTTGACAGGCTGGAGAAATGGGCTGACAGGAACCTCGTGATATTCAAGAAGGGAAAGTGCAAAGTCCTGCGCCTGGGGATGAACAACCCCATGCACCAGTACATGCTGGGGGCCACCCAGCTGGAAAGGAGCTTGGCAGAAAACAACCTGGGGGTCCTGGTGGACACCAAGTTGAGCATAAGCCAGCAATGGGACCTTGCTGCAAAGGTGGCAAGTGGTAACCTCGGCTCCATCAGAAAAAAAGCATGACCAGCAGGTCGAGGAAGGTGATCCTTCCCCTCTTCTCAGCAGTGGAGAGGCCACACCTGGAGTACCGTGTCCACGTCTGGGCTCCCCAGTACAAGAGAGACAGGGACATACAGGAGAGAGTCCAGCAAAGGGCCATAAAGATGATGAAGGGTCTGAAGCATCTCCCCTATGAGGAAAGGCTGAGAGAGCTGGGACTGTTTAGCCTGGAGAAGAGAAGGCCGAGGGGGATCTTATTAATGTCTATAAATACCTGAAGGGATGGAGAAAAGAAGATGGAGCCAGGCTCTTTTCAGTGGTGCCCAGTGTCAGGACCAGAGGCAATGGGCACAAACCGGAGCACAGGAGGTTCCCTCTGAATGTCAGGAAACACTTTTTTACTGCGAGGGTGATAAAGCACTGGCACAGGTTGCCCTGAGAGGTTGTGGAGTTTCCATTCTTAGAAGTATTCAAAAGCCATCTGGACATGGTCCTGGGCAACCGGCTTCAGGTGGTCCTGCTTGAGCAGGGGGGTTGGACCAGATGACCCCCAGAGGTCCCTTCCCACCTCAAACATTCTGCTAGTCTGTGATTCTGTAAGGAGGAAGCCAGAGATTAGATTTTGAAGAGACTGCTTGGCTGGAGAGTTAAAAACCCTGGCAGCCACAAAAAGTGGAGAAAGTCGAGAAAAATAGAGTAGTTGGTAATGCAAGCTATTGCAGTAAACCAAACAGGAGGTGCCTGGAGCATGGACTGAAGTCTGGACTGTGGAATACAGCAATTTCCTATCAAAAGGGTTGGAAAATAAAGGAAGAGAGAGAAAAAAGACTTTCCAACAGGGATGGAAGGAGGTGGTCAGTGAGGAGGAAAATGGCCACATTGATTTTTAGAAAGAGAAAGGTGTAGAGAAGATGGTTCATAACAGTAAAGCCTGTGTTGGGCACCTCTGTGATGTGTTCGGATAATGCTGGGCAATGGACCCTGTCTCCCTTTCTCTGTCATGCAAGTGTCTGGAATGAGATTCACTCTGGGGGGAAAAAATGAGTTCCCAGGAATCACGAGGGAGCAAAAGTTGATTTTTGGGATGGAAATAATACAGTACTTTGTCAGGACACACAGCATAACTATCAAAAAAAAAATACAAACTACAATCCAACAAAACACGAAAGAAGGAGATGTATCATCGGGACAAGAGAGACATGGGAATTTTTGTGGGTGTTAAAATTGCTTTTTTTCCATTTTAAGGGAGTAACCGGTGGTCGGCTCTAACAATAACAAACTGAATCTTTCATGTTGTCCACAATCAATTATGCCCAGGAACCGGGTGTGCTGTGACCAATTTAATAACAGAGGTGTCAGCTACCTGCAGACAACCTGCGATTAGGCTTGGCTTCGTCACACCTACCTATGAAGTGGGCACCCACTAAGCTAGCTGGTCTTGGCTCCTTCCTCGCTCAACAGAACAAGATCAGCACCTATAGAGGTGATTCATCTTCCTCTCTCCTCACATCTCATCCCCCTCCCAGCTTATGGTGGGATGAATCAACCTACAGAGATATCATTCAACCTCTAAAAGGTATTGAGGAAACCTATTTGACTGTCTTAACAAATGGTATAATTCTTAGTTGGCTAAAAGTATAAATCCAACCTAGATGATTACTTGGTTACCGTGGTGGCTTCTCTCCATCTGGAGCATGAGTTTTCCAGGTTTATGAGATGGGGATTACCCCATTACAGCCCTATCCCAGGTGGCAGGTTCTTCAAGCAGAACCCCATCCCCACAAGAAGAGCACTATTTTATCCAACTCCAGCTTATAGCTCAGATCTCTTGATATTGCCAAGATATCATTCAGAGCTACCGGAAAGAAAAGGCTATCAACTTTTTGACAGTGAGAGCCAATGGGTTGCTTGTTTTTCCAGTGGTCGTTGGCATGTGCTCCGTGACTATCAAGTTCTGGGGAATGAGGGGAGACACAGAAGGCTTCAGAGACTCATCTTCACTGTAATTTGCAGATATTGCTGCATGAGTACCTTCCATGCAAATGACCTTGAGGAAAATATTAATAATATGATAATGAATCATTTGCATACGCTGCTGAGTATGTTGTCAGTTCAAACAAGAGAGTTTGTCCAGAGCTCTTTGTCAGCAAACAAAGAAGTGGAACAAGCTCTGCGAGTAACTTTTACATTGAAAATCCCAGCTGAAATCTGAAAACGTTGGCAACAAGCTTGACTTTTTTGCAAGATTTTTTGAATACCAGATCTCGATGAGAGGCACTGGGACTTGGGCACTGTAAAAACGTTACTCAGTGTTCAGAGCTTAATTTCACTCTATTTTCACCTTATCTCTCCTGATGATTTCTTGCATGCATTTCCTAAACATCAGAAAAAACAGGTTTCTTGATTTTGAGAATCTGAAAATGACAAATACATTCCAGTTGCGCTTTCCTTAAAACCCACTAAAATCTGAACTTAATTTTTAGCAATCAGTTACACATAACAGAGCAAAACACCAAACCAGCCTTGCCCATACAATTTTAGGTATTTTAACTGTCCTGTACCTCTTCCTGCAATAGATCTATGGTAATTTCTTCCAGGTGATTTAGAAACTTTTGAAAACTCCATCCAAAGTTGAAAAAAATCCATGCTCTAGGCTTACAATTTTCTTCTCCCTTCTTGATATAACTTTCCCTGTGGTGATTACATTTATTATGGGCATAGAAAGGACAGTCTCAAACATGAAATATGTGCTTTGTACGCTAAAAGGGCTAATTTCTCAAAACTGAGAAAAATTTTGAGAGAAATTGACATAAGTGTAGACAGGAAATTATGAATGAAAATTGAGAGTCATTTAGGAATAATTTATTAGATGGCCAAAAGCCAAGCATCCGAAATCAAGGCAGAGGATAACTTTGACTAAAAAGCCATTATAATATTCTGACAAAGTGAAAATATCAAGTAGAAATATCTATATATAGGTGTGTTATCTTTATGTCTGTGTGCATTTATTATGTCTAATTGCTTCCTTACTTCTTCTGTGTATACATCTATTTTTTTCATGCTGATGAAAAAACATGTATTTATGTATTTTTCCTAGAATCACAGAATAGTTTGGGTTGGAAAGGACCTTCAAGATCATCTAGTCCAACCCCCCTGCCGTGGGCAAGGACATCTTCAACTAGATCAGGTTGATCAAAGCCCCATCCAACCTGACCTTAAACACTTCCAATGATGGGGCAGCCACAACTTCTCTGGGCAACCTGGTCCAATGTCTCACCACCCTCATCGTAAAAAATGTCTTCCTTATGCCCAATCTAAACCTACCCTGCTTCAGTTTAAAACCATTGCCCCTTTGTCCTGTCACTACAGGCCTTGGTAAAAAGTCTCTCACCGTCTTTCTTACAAGCCCTCTTTAAGTATTCAAAGGTCACAATAAGGTCTCCCCAGAGCCTTCTCTTCTCCAGGCTGAACAACCACAACTCTCTCAGCCTTTGTTCATATCAGATGTGTTCCAGCCCTCTGACCATTTTTGTGGCCCTCCTCTGGACCCCCGCTAACAGGTCCCTCTCCTTCTTGTTCTGGGGACCCCAGAGCTGGACGCCATGCTCCAGGTGGGGTCTCACGAGAGCAGAGTAGAGAGGGAGAATCCCCTCCCTCGACCTGTTGGCCACACTTCTTTTTATGCAACCCGAGTTACAACTGGTTTTCTGGGCTGCAAGCCCACACGGCTGGCTCATGTCCAGATTTTCATCCCCAAGTCCTTCTCCACAGGGCTGCTCTCAATTCATTCATAACCTAGTCTGTATTGATATCGGGGATTGCTCTGACCCAGGTGCAGGACTTTTCACTTGGCCTTTTTAGCTACTCTTTTTTTTATTTACTTTACTTGGCCTTTATTTATTTACTTATAAATCCCAGATCACAGAGGGCAAGCAGAAAAGGACAATTAAAGTTTTCAGAAAGAATAACTAAGGTGGGGAAATCCCAAACTGGCAGGAATTAAGGGTTGTGGAAGGAAGGTTTTTAAATATACCGGAATAGGAATGAAGCCAAGAATGCCAAAGGCCGACAATCTAACCGTCTCCAACTAATGGCATTATAGGAGAAGGATAAGCATTAAATAAACATTTCTGTTCAATATTAGGAGATCTCAACACTTGTTGAGATTTTCAGCCTTGGTAATGTTAAATTTTCATACACCTTGGAATCCCAGAGACATTTCAGAAGGCTCAGTAAGAGTTATGGCTATTCTTACACCCTAAAAAGGCAGACCTGAAATTATAGACTGCTTAACCTGACATCAGTCCCAAACACAACATTGAAATATAGCTGTTAGTTGGTAAAGAACAGAAGGACAGGCATATAACTAGTGTCAGTCAACATGGTTTTGTGAGAAAGAAGCACTGCAAAAAACTCAATCTGATTTCATTCTTTCAGGGCGTTTGCTAGAAGTGATTTGGGAGGAAGTATGGACATCTTTAAGGAATTTGGCTTAGTGATCACAGAATCAGAGTCACTGAAGTTGGAAAGGATCTCGAGATCATCTAGTCCAACCACCCACTCAAGCAGGGGCAGCTAGAGCAGGTTGCCCTGGACCATGTCCAATCAGGTTTTGAAGATCTGTATGTATGAAGACTCAAGTGATGGATGACGTTGACATTATAAACCAGACCCAAACAGTATCATTACCATGTGAAATGGATTGTAAGATACCTGACTGACAGACAGTGAGAAATCATTGTTTGATAGACCTGCTTACAACAAGATTCTGCAGGGATCAGTCTTAGACCTCTGCTGATCCTGTATTTTCATCAGCAGTCTGAAAATAAATATAAAATTAATTATGAGCAAATTTGCAGACAACAGTAAGTTGGGAAACAGTGAGGGGTGATGGGGTTGGAGCAGTCCTATAGGGCAGCCTGGACCAGGCAGTCAGCTGCGCCCATTCCAGTAAAATGCAGCTGCATCCAACCAAATGCCAAGAACAAAGAGCACGGGACACGCTTACAGAACAGAATGTGGTTTTCTAGCTCACGGGGCTGTGAAGAGGGTTTTGGGAGCTGAATGACATTCAGCCATGACCTCCCAACACAATGTTGTGGCAAGAGCAACCTTTGGCTGCATGACCAAGGAAGACGTGCATTGGAGAGGAAAGCAATGCTATATTTACAGATAGAGTTGGCCAAGCTGGTACTGCTGAATTTGCGTCACTTTGTTGTCCACCCTTTTCAAAAGGTCATTGGAGGTTCTGGAAGATACTGCACTATAAGTTAAGATCATAGAATCATAGAATGCTTTGGGTTGGAAGGGATCATCTAGTTGGAACTAGATGGGCAGGGACACCTTCCATTAGACCAGGTTGCTCAAAGCCCCATCCAACCTGGCCTTGAACACTTACTTCCAGGGGGGGGGCATCCACAACTTCTCTGGGCAACCTCTTCCAGTGCCTCACCACCCTCATAGTGAAGAATTTCTTCCTCGTATCTAACCTAAACCTATCCTCTTTCAGTTTAAAGCCATTACCCCTTGTCCTACTGCTACATACCCTTGTAAGAAGTCCTTCTCCAGCTTTCTTGTAGGCCCCCTTCAGGTACTGGAAGGCCACCATAAGGTCTCCCTGGAGCCTTCTCTTTTCCAGGCTGAACCACCCCAACTCTCTCAGCCTGTCTTCATAGGAGATGTAGAGAAAGATTCCTTAATGAATCTCATATAAAAAGGTCTCACGCTGTTTATCAAAACAAATACAGTGCCTAGGTTGTTGCATAGACGTACCTGCATCAGAAGAAATTGTGGGTGCTCAAGTTTCTTTAATCTAGCAGAGAAAGGCAAAACAAACATCAAAAGCAGAAAGCCGAAGGCAGAGAGATCCAAATTAGAGGAGAGACACACATTATTAATGGTGATTAATCACTGAAACAAACTATCCAGGGAAGAAGCAGATCTCATCTCCTGATGTTTTCAGAGCAAATGTATTTGCTTTCTCAGGCAGGATGTTTTCAGTAAACATATGCTGTTGGTCTTATTTTTCCTCACAGAAGGAACCAGTGAAATTTAAGAAAGAGTTCAAAAAAAGTGACCTAATGACCCCTATTCTCTCATCTTTTCTTCTAAGGCTTGTATGAGTCTATGAATCTTTACCTAATTAGCTATATTCAGTCATTACAGAGAAAATGAGAACACCCTAGTTACATCAGAATCAAGATACATTTCCATAAGACACCTCCAAACAAGCACAAAAGTCTTCCAGACAAAAATTGGGTATTAATTGACAAGTGGAAGGGAAAAAAAAATCCTTTTTCTATCTCCCATTGATTTTTATTCCCATTTTGTCTTGGGGAGTTTGTCCTCGCCTGGATGTCTTTGATCTGAGATGGCGTGTGTTTCCACACCTGCCATTTCGCTTGCAAACCTTTTAAAAAATTGATATTCACTCAAATGTAAGAAAGATCTCTTCAGCTTGCTGTTTGTTGCAGAAGTTGAATGCAATGCCTGATTTATTTTTCAGTCTGAGTGCTCAACATTGCTTAGAAACACCATTTTGAAGATGTCCCAAATGGTCATCCAAAGGTAGTGGATATGTTCAGATGACTAGGTGAAGTGAGTCATATATTGGTATTTTTGATAGCAGCACAAATACTAAGGGCTGTCGTATAATATCTGTGCAAGAGCTGGTTTATATTAACAAATTATATAAAGCCAAAAGTTATAGCATCATCATTATTATTATTATGACATTATTAAATAATGCCAAAATTAGCATTTTAAGCCTCTTTCTTCCCTTAACTAGCTAATCTTCACCCAGAACATTGCCCTGTAACAATATATAATGCTAAGGCTGGCAGGCTGGGAACAGAATGATTCTGAAAGTTGGAGCGTTAATTAAGAGCAACTGGATTCTGATTTTTTTTTTTCCCCACTCATCAACACAGCTTAGGTGCTAGCTTTCTGATTTGGTTTCTGCTGTTTACCTCAATTTCTTTGGCTTGTTAGTAGAGCATCCAGGATTCCTAAGCAGTCTCCCACCTAAATACTAGCCAGGCCTTGAACGGGTTCATTTCCAAGAACAGATGAAAGCAGCACACTCGTTCCAAAATGGGCGTAGGCCAAAACATTCAATGCTCACAGCCAACTGCTCGTGAACTGTCTACAAACCAAGAGTTATTGGCAGGCAGCGTATGGCAAATATGTTGCTCTTCAGAAAACCATGATCTCTTTGTGGGCCACTTTTAAGTAGATAAACAGACCAAATGGTTTGTTGTGAATTATATATGCCATTTCTGTATGTCACCAGATGTGTTTCAGTGTAAAATCACCAGTCCGTAATGATTAGTTAGCAAACTGGATATGAGGAGAGCTTGGACAGGCATTTTCAGCTAGCTGGTTTTTAAACCCTTGCCAAGCTAAATCAAATTATGCCCAGATATCAAACAGAACCTAATAAACACCAGTGCTGATAATGAGCACCTGTATTTTTCACTGATATATCTCAGTGTTGCAATAAAGATTCATTGGGAAGAGTAATTATTGTGAGCGAGCATAACAGTGACAATTGCAATTGCTCTAGTAATTGCCAGCCACTGTTATGCCATTGATGGCAAGTCAGATGAGGAAGAGAGTGGCAAAAGGTTGCCACTGTGCTAAATACAGGTCTGGATTCACATCACCCCTTGCCATGCTCGGAGGGTATCCTTACTCTTGCTCGTAGACTTCAGCTTTACATCATCACAGTAAGTTTTGGCAAATTTTTTCTAGCTTCATGCCCTGTAGTTCACTTCAGACCAAATTTTAGCCCTTCACTCTTGAATTCAATGAAGTATCTTCCAATTTAGGAATATGGATGGGCAGTCACCACATAAGCTGTAAGCTCCTGTCAGCGTCTTCATATAGTTGTATCTCTGTAACAAAACAAGAGTTCAGGAAAGTCTTAGCTTAGAGGGGTATAAGTTCAAGAGCTTGCGTACTAGGTCTGTACAGAGGATGTCTTCAATGAGAACAATTTTCCTGAAAAGCATAGAGGCCATAAGAAACTTTGAAATAATTAGAAAACTGGAAAAGAGGGATCTGTCCCTCCAACAGCCCAGAAAGTTATGTTGATCTGTTAGGGCTCCACAAAGCAGCAGCAACGGGTTGCCAAGAAGATCCCCCACCATTTCAGTCAGTATCTCAACAACAAACTCTTCTGGTCCTTACCTGGATGGAGATGCACGGTGTTCTTTGAAAGGACTGTGCTACCACCAAGGGAGGGGGACCACTAGTCCCAGGCGTATCACGTACTGCCTTGGCAGTTGAATGAGGGGAGCACTGGGGAACTCAATCCCTGCAAAGCCAACTGTACAGAACATAAGAATATAAACAAAACCCCCAGCATTCACTCTCTCTCATGCCATACTTTCTGCTGGAATAGCAGGTTGATTGATGCCGGGGTGTTCACCCAGGCTGGAAGGTGAACTTTGTCTTCATGCTTACATAGCCTGATTTTAATTTAAGGTTGCTCTTTCTCCCTTGTGGGTTCTTCTCCCTGCCCTGCTCTGTGAGTTCACTGGATTTTATGAGTTATGCTAATCAGTCTGCTGCGTCTATGCTAATTTATCATCTGTGTTCCAGCAGACGGATGAAGCTGGACGGCTGTGCTCCTCACTCTGTACCCCCAGCAGTCTGCAGGAAGAGTGTGGTGGGTAGGGCTAGACCTGCTAGGCAAAGGTGAGGAGGGACTACTCGGCAGAATAGAAAGGGCAAAGGGATGCCCATTCCTCTCCATCATCTTGGAAGTGGATTTCCTCTCTCCATGCAACTTTTCCTCAAGACACAACAATCCTCCTGAAGTCCAATTTGAGGATAGGGTGCTGGGGAGCTTCTGAGAGCAGCATCAGTGTCAATAAGCTGTCAGGAACTAGCCTTATTCGTCATGGTTATTGGGTAACTGCCAAGGACCCTACAGTAATTCGGCTGAGTTTCTTCTCTGCTAAATGAGTTTACAGTGATGAATAGTGTTTTCTGGGTAATTTAATAATATTAATGGGATCTCATTAGGTTGGCATTCATTTACATTCTTGAAGGTGTATCCCCTGCTGGCAGTCTTTGGAAAGACTGGGGTGGACAGTGAAACCGATATCCTAATTCATTCACATCCCTAAATACTTCCAATAAGGTAAAGGTTTAAAAGCACTTTATTGGTTCAGTTTATTTAATTTACATTGCTCTTTGTGTACCGTGGCTTTATTTCCTACACAGGCAGTAAAACCGATATTGTTTAGTCCAAAGTGCCCTCAAGAAAGATGATATTAGAGTTAGAAATAGATATCAAAATGGACAGAGTTATTATTATTATTATTGTCCAAGGATCAGATGATGGAAATGCAATAATTCACTCAAAATAAATCCGTCTTCTGCCAGAGCACAAGTATGTGCTGTATGAGATAAGCAGCACTGATAGCACTGGTAGCTGTCATCTCAGTCAATGCTCCAGCTACTGAAAAGGGGACTGGCAGAAAGAAGGTATTCATACTGTTTGTTTTGATCTCTCTGAACGAGATCTTCTTTTTTATTTTCATTAAATTACATATCTCCCTGTGTGAAACCCTCTCTCTCTTTTTTGCCTCACAGGACACATGAAGGTAAGAATCATAAGAATCATCGTACGACATTATCAACAGGAATAACAATACTGGGGCAAAGAATTGTTCAAGAAGTGAAGGTGCTAGCATGAGCCATGATGCTCCAGAAGATCCACAGTGGCAAACTGAAGGGGAAATTTAAGTTAAAACTTATTTTCAAAAAGAAATACCTCTGTCGCGGATGAAGTGAGAGAGATGCACTTCACTCGTAAGAGAGAAGCAGCAATATGTTTATTGATGTAAGACAGTGAGTTGACAAAGTTCAATGGTAAATGCGACGGTTCAACAAGATTCGATGGCAAGGTACACTTGATTATTTACTGTATGGAGGACAGGGTCAGACAAAACTGTCAGGGAGACCCTCCTGTTGAGTCATGAGGTTCAGAAAGGACTCCCTTGCTTTCTAAACTCCTTCTCAGAGAGGAGTCTAGGTGCAGCTGGATCCAGTCCTAGCCCCAGATTTGGTCAACGGTTTATGTCTAAAGGATTATATATGTGCAATCAATCCGTTATATCACTTACCTAAGATTTCCAAGTTTAACATCCTGTTGGTCACTTACCAAGGATCTGTTGCGGCAAGGAATCTCTCAGCCTCGAGGAGTAACCCTAAGAGGCATCCCTACTCAAGGGGAGATCCTGGCGTGCAGCCCACTGCCGTGCAGGACAGCTTAACGGGCTCTTGGGCTGCCCACTCTTTATGGGGGTAAGATGATTGACTGATAGTCATATTTACAAACCTACTGCAGATGTTAGTTTCTTCCAAATTTGGAGGTTACACACTGATCAGCACTAGGGTTAGGTGAACGCATCACCTATCGTGTTGTTATCCGCATCCATCAGATGCATTCATAAGGGTCGACCCAGGTGATTATCACTTGAGCAGGGTTAGGGAAAAAGTCAGGTCGGGAGCAGGGCGAGCACACCATCACAACCTCAGGATATATTTCTGTGCCTCAGGTTCTCACTGGCCTCTTAGGTGAAGGTAGCCAGATCATAACACTGAGTGCAACTTAATTTTCTGGGCAAATGAGAATCTTCTGCAGAATTTTCCTTTGGAGACTAGTGCTGAAGATGTTAGCTTTCACCCATGTGCTCCCTGATACTCGCCTTATTGACTTTCTTCCAAATTTTCCTATTCACATAATTTCTCAATACCTTTAAAGAAACCCTTACTCCTAGAAGCTCATACTACAGGTAATTGATTTTACAAGAAAACTCTTCTTTTCAGTAAATATTTATTTCCCTTTTTGAAAAAAAAAACTTAATAAAAATTGAAATTTCAACTTTTTCATCTTTTTTAATTCTTTTTATGTTGCATGGTGCTGAACATAATTTTGGATGGGGAAGACTTAAACAAGCTATTTCTGTGTTGGAAGGAAAAAAAAAGTGTAGACAAAAGAAGGGAAATTTTTAATAAAATACATTATTCAATAAAAATACTGCCACGTTTTTCATCACAAATTTCAAATAGAATGCTTTTTACGCCAGCTATAGTTTACCTCTAATACCAGAATAAAATCCTTATCATGCTAAAAACCTCCACATCCTCAGAGCTCATATTTCATGCCATTTTTGCACCAGAAGAGTGAATAATTCAGCAGATTGGAGTAATGAATCATTTTCTCATCCCAAGGTGGCTGCTGCTCACGATGATTAATACTGATTTATTTATTACTCGTGACAGTCTCAACCAGGTCAGGGCCTCACTATGTGATATACTGTATGGGATACACTGAATAAACAGTTCCTGCCCCAAAGAGCTTGCAGTGTACGTTTTTGTTCTTTGGGTCCTCGACAGTGGATAACTGCCCGTAGTGAGCAACCAACCTTTACCCACCATGAAAAATAGAGTAGAATAGAACAGAACAGAACAGAACAGAACAGATAAATGGTGATGGGTGGAAGGGAGAAGACAATCTCGTTGCATAGAAACCTTGCCAGTTTATCCTACCTTTGATAAACACCAGATACTTTTTTTTTCAGCAGCCTCACCTCATGTCACCTGGTAAAAACTGGATGATGAGATGTTTTTTTGCAAAGAAGGATCCCAGGAATAGGCATTTGGAGGCTTCCTGACAGTGGTGTTAGGAGTTGCAGTTACATTATTCAGCTACACATGCCTGGATGTGTTTAGGCTTTTTGACAGGCTGAAGTCCCTGGCCAACAAGGAACACAGAGCTGAAACACAGGCTATGTGCGAACTCATTTCTCTGCATTTATTAATCCTTTTAAAGAAAGACCAATATGTTCTCAATATACAAACCCACCGATCCACACAAATGCCACCAATTACATTATGGTCTCTTTGCAAAGGAAACAGTTTGCATAAAGCTAATTCCACCCAGAAGGAGAGGCAAGCACTGGACAACTGTGAGACAATCAGAACCACTTCACCTTCTCAAAATAGCAAGCATGATGGACTGCACTTTCCAACAGCCGTCTGTCCAGGAACAGCAAAAAAAAGGAAAAAAAAAAAGTTTATTTGCTTCTAAGTGGAAAGTATGGCTTAGGAGCTCACATTTTCTCACAAGCACTGAAGAATCC
>NW_009206236.1:26471-27385 GCF_000690835.1 Fulmarus glacialis | reverse complement strand
TCCCAAGCAGAGATTACACAGGCCATAGTCAAACAAAAAGGATAAAGATATAAAAAAGAGGAAGCCTGTCTTTGTCCCCTGCTCTGTTTGGTCCATGACACAGGATCTGCACTGATCTCCCTGGCATCCCTCCAGCCCAGCCAGATGCTCTTTCCATACCAAAACAGGGGTAGGATGGGGTGGCTGGCATCTTTTAGATAAGTGCTGCTCTACTTCTCATCCTGACATTGCACTCAGCTATATCTCTTAACTCACCCACCCTCATACATGATACCTGTTAGTGCTCTACTGAGTGGTGTGTGATATTGTTTTACTCAGAGTCCCATCCTCCTGCCTTCTTTGACAGGTGCTTTTATCTAGTCATCTTGGGTGGGGGGGAAAGAAAAAGCTCACCTAAATTCAAGTTAGCAGAATTTACCCACAATTCTCTTTCTCATCCCTATCACTCCGTAATGAGGAATGGGTTGGGTTTTTTTTCAGGAATCCTTTGCAATTTTGTCCCTGAAGGAGAAAATTATCTCAAGGGAGCATGACTCACACATGCTCAGCTCATATGTAAGCGAAGCAGTATCTGCAGACCAGGATCAAGCCTCATCTTTAAAATAAGATGGTTTATCTGTGGAAGTCCTCTTGTCTGTGGGTGATGCCCCTGTAAAGGCATTATCCCAGAGGAGAAAGATAACTTTACAATTCAAGAGTATCTGTCCAAAAATATTCAGGAACTGTAACTACAGGGCTACACCAGTGATGCATTGATAGAATCATAGAATCATAGAATCATTAAGGTTGGAAAAGACCTCTAAGATCATCAAGTCCAACCGTTAACCCAACACCACCATGCCCACTAAACCATGTCCCTAAGCGCCTCATCTACACGTCTTTTAAATACTTCCAGGGATGGTGACTCCACCACT
>NW_009206236.1:20841-26454 GCF_000690835.1 Fulmarus glacialis | reverse complement strand
GGTCGCTCCCCCCCCGCCCCCCGCGCCAGCCTCTTCCAAGGCCTGACCACTCTTTCAGCAAAGAAGTTTTTCCTAACGTCCAGTCTAAACCTCCCCTGGCGCAACTTGAGGCCATTTCCTCTCGTCCTATCGCTGGTTACTTGGGAGAAGAGACCAACCCCCACCTCGCTACAACCTCCTTTCAGGTAGTTGTAGAGCGCGATGAGGTCTCCCCTCAGCCTCCTCTTCTCCAGGCTAAACAGCCCCAGTTCCCTCAGCCGCTCCTCATCAGACTTGTGCTCCAGACCCTTCACCAGCTTCGTTGCCCTTCTCTGGACACGCTCCAGCACCTCAATGTCCTTCTTGTCGTGAGGGGCCCAAAACTGAACACAGGATTTGAGGTGCAGATACCAGCAGAGTGTGCCTCCTCCACTGTTTCCTGCTCAAACAAGCATTGTTCATCATGTTGTCCTACACAATTGTCCTACACAATTCAGCATCACACATGCCTCTAGTCAGTGATTACAATAACAGGGATATTATTTCTCAAAGAAAGTGATTTCATCCTGCATTTTCTGCCAAATAGCAGAGTTTTGTCAATTTATCCTGGTCAATAATTTCTCCCTAAAAAAGAAATGCTGTTCCAAGCTCATGTTCATACTCTAAACTTGGTGTGTCCTGTATCTTTAGAGAATGGACAGATCTGGGATTGCCTATTTGTTGTTCTTTATCTCACCTGTCTCCTTTCTGCACTAGTTACTATCACAGGGTCAAGATCTTTTCTGTTTTTAAGATTTTGTTTCTTTTCAGTTTCTAGACTCTGATCTTAATTTTTTTCCTTTTTTTGTGGAGGGTCCCCAGACCCTTTCTCACCACTTTTCTCCAGAAAACTTCATCTGCAGACACACATTCAACCACCATCTTTATGCAAGGGCACCATAAAAATACTCCTCTTTGTCAGCTACTTTCCAAACGGATATCTCATCCTTTCTCTTTGACAGTGACCCATAAATGTCCCATTGTCTGCTCCAATCAAGCTAATTTTTAGTTTTTATCCCAGGACTTCCTCCCTCTCCTGTACACTTCAGCTGAAAACTCCAAACACCAGCAAACCAACACAATATTTTCTATTGTCTCCTTCCTTAATGTCTGTGGAAAACACGATTTTCTCGACTGCCATGTAGACCCTGGATGTCTGTCAGCTTCAGACTAGATCTGTCTCTGATCCGCCCGTCCAAGGTGTGCCTTAGTCTTGCAGGTTTGCCTTAAATAATAACTGTACAATCTCACCTTTTTGGCCTCTGCTGCTAAACCAGTGGGCCAAGGTGTCTCATATCATCTTCCCCAGGGTGTTTATTTGTGCTTCCATCACATGTAACATTGTGAAAGTCACTTTCTGAGGCTATTTTAACACATCTCTGTTGACTCCACCAGTTCCCCTTCCCTGTACATAAAAAGTACCGTGCAGTGTGTTAAACAGCATCTGCTCCTCACCTCCTTGACCTTCTGTTATCATCTCTTTGACAAAGTGCAAACCTGCTTCCTCACGGACAAGATTCCTCCTTACCCAGCAGCCCTGTGCCCCTCTCTGGTGTGAGCATCAGCTTGAAAGGCCAGGAGTTACTGAGTCCTGATATATAGGGCAGGATTCATCTCACCCATCTTGTGAAGCCTATCACATAACCATCTATACCACAGCTCATTGCTTAGAGGTTCCCTGTATAGTCAGTGGGAAAAAAAATAGATACTCCAGGGTCCAACTGACCCACTTTATTTTGAGACGTGTATTCTTAACGACAAGAGGAATTGTATCCAACTCTACAACGCTCCACTGACTATATTGACTGTATCTCCCTCAATTGTAGTGGAGCTGAGGGCAACTGCTATCTGTGAAGACATCACACGTAGATGAAACCTGCTTATATTACCAAGTGTAAAAAGAATTTGTTGCTGTCAAGTGCACAACTTTTTTTTCCACAGTGAGGTGAAAGCATTTAGCTTCCTTGCAGGAAGAAGCCACTGGCAAGGTGTAAGCTCTGAATACCAATCCAGAAATAACACTTGAAGAACTGACTGCTTCCTTGGGAATGAAAGTGCAGACAGAAAATTTATGTGCATTCAGCCTGGGCCTTTTATTCAGCGTCCACAACAATTTCCACACAGGACGTTTTGGGTTAATTAGGTCAGCTCAGATTAGTCACAGCTCTCTTAACGAATGTTTTTAAATAGGTTTCTCTTTTTAGGGCCGTATGGAATTAGTAAGAGTCTAGTCAAAATGCATGCACATAACAGCCTTTTCTGGGCTAGGGCTTTAGAAAGTTTATTTAGAGAAAGCCATTAAAAAAGCCAAGTTCTAGTTCAGCTCCCCCTGAGCACAAGGAAATAAATAGTGCCCCTGTAGCGCTAAGATGTGTCTCTGCAAGTAAACAAAATAAGGGATACTTGCCCTCTCTGCCCTTTGATTTCAGACCTCCAGACCAAACTGATGGCTGGTTGCCCGTACAGTCAATAAAATGTGTCCATTATTACAGTCTGTAAAATAGAGCACTAAGGTCATACTGCCCTACAGAAAATACTCAAGGAGGAAAAAAAGGTGGTTTTGGGGTTGTTTTTTTTTTAATCTGACTGCTGTTTCATGTCATCCATGCCAGCCTAGACCCTCCATCCCTTGTCCCCAACCATCACACTGACCACTGCAACTCAGAAACAGCCTGAACATATGAAAAAGTTTTGTGGGGTATTATAGACCCCTATCTAGATGTGATCCTTGTGTGTGTCCCAGTGCCATGACTCACAAATTTGGGGATCCAGCTAACACAAAACCCTTTAGGAGCATCTCCTAGATATTTGCAGGAGACCTAGTGGCCACTGTGTTCATAGCGGGGTACTGACACAGTTCTTAGCCATAGAATAGCCTTCAAACCTGGCCACTACCAAGCCAGTGCCATCAAATGCTCTCATTGACAATGGTCCTCTTGCTCCTTTTGTTGATCTTGCAGGTGTTTCAGCATGGCCAGGAGTTTATCATGTGTGCATTAGGGCTGGGTGAGGTGGTTGTCTCCATGCGCCCACTCTCTCTGGATAGATATGATAGTGGTCATGCCAGCTCTAGCCCTTGGGCTGTGGTGAATCTGCAGAGAAAGCTGGCCAGAGCGCTGTCATGCCTTGTTGCATGCCTCATCCCCACAAGCAGGCAATAAGTGATGGTCAAGGCCATTTCAAGTGAAATTGCTGTGTCTCTAAACCAAGAACATCTTGTGTATGTACTGGGGGAAAAAGAGAGAAGGAACGGGGCTAGAAGTGCTAGTGTGAAGTCTCGGCCATGATCTGACCTGTTGCCCATTTCTATTCCCTCTGACCTTTTGGGTTGACCATGCCTCTGATTTATTCCTCTTGTCTTTAGGGATCTCCCTAAAGCCCCCTCATATCTCTTACTAAGATAGGTGACCCAGAAACTGGCCCACCAGTGCTTTGTCCCTGTCCCTCAGCATTGGTCTAAGAAGATTGTGCCCATCTCATCCTCAACATCTTTGGAATAGAAACAGGACATGATCACTGTTAGCACTTTCTGAGGCAGCGGAGGATGTTTAGCTGTTCATTAACCCATCTCCTCCCCTGGGGTCTGCCAGCCCACCAGAAGTGACACCACATCGCTCTATGGAAGAAGATCCCTCCACCTGAGAAAGAATCATCAACCTTGGCCTCATTGTAGGTCTCTCTCAGATTTTTAACTCCACCCACGTGCTGGTTGCAGTCTTGCCAAGGCATATCTTAATGTGTATGAGTAGTCACAAGTTCTTTTGCAATAACTATGATCCTGTGCATACTTTTTTCCAAATGGAGAGGAGAAGATAAGTGTCCTCCCAACTGCAGCCTGGTTACAACCTCATCTGGTGGAGATGCTACATGGAGGTGAATAAAATAGATAGATTTTTTGCCTTTGTTGCAAAGATTTAAAATGACTCACCATGAACGAAATTAGGCTCAGTATTGCCCATGAAAAAGAGACTCCTGGGACAGAGACGGAGCAACACAAACAGGAGTGCTCCCGAGTGCAGGTCTTCCCTGCTGCATGGATGAACTCATGTGCACGACAGCCCAGGGAAATAAAGCCCCAAGCCTTATTTCTGCCGGGGCTTTCTCCCAGCGTAGAGTAGAAGCATTCCTGAGATCAGCACTAGGAGTAATCACGTTAGAGGATGATGTTCTGGGTTTGCATAGCTGCAACCATCAATAACCCCTACAATGAACACTACAGACTCCCATCCATCCTGTGTCCATCTGAAGGCAACTTATCAAACCCCAAACACATCTGAATCCTGGCGGACAGCCAGGTGTAGTCCCTCTCACAAAGCATTCACACGTGACACAGAAGAGCGGGCAGTCTACCAAGAATCACCTACCCCTCCAAATGGGTGTGATGGAGCAGGTAGGAGAACAGTGCATGTCCTTCCATCTGCATTCCTAAAATGTATGAAACAACCCAAGGGCAAAGAATTGCTTTTAAAATAGCCTTTTCAGTCTGATTCATTGCAGCAGGCAGAGAGGCAGTGTCTGGAACTGACACTCTTCCCAAATCCACTACACACTTTGGAAGTCATTTTCACAGGAGAGAGTCAAAGAGCTCATATACCTTCATGTCTGCCTTATAAACTGTTACAGGTGTGTTCAGGAGAGTAAAATAACATTAAATAAAATGAGAAAGCAAAATGCATAAATGAAATACACAGAGATAACATGACAAGAACTGACGTTCCAAAAACGTGCAGCATAGTTTATACAGTCCTAAAAATGAGAGTCACTACTATTGTGTCCCTGAGTTCAGTTTTACATCTATCTTGTTCAACAGTGGTTACTCCTATCTTACTCCTGGTAATGGTGCACAGTCCACAATGCCACCGTAAAATAGCTTGGGAGGGAGTCCAGGGGAGTGAGGGGTAGAAAGAAAAGAGGGATGTTTCCTGCATACTTGTCCTGGTTTAGGCTGGGATAGAGTTAATTTTCTTCCTGGTAGTTGGTATAGTGCTGTGTTTTGGATTTAGCATGAGAATAATGTTAATAACACGCTGATGTTTTAGTGGTTGCTAAGTAGTGCTTACGCTAGTCAAGGACTTTTCAGCTTCCCATGCTCTGCCAGGTGTACAAGAAGCTGGGAGGGAGCATAGCCAGGACAGCTAACCCAACTGGCCAATGGGGTATTCCACACCATGTGACATCATGCTCAGTATATAAAGCTGGGGAAAGAAGAAGGAAGGGGGGACGTTTGGAGTGATGGCGTTTGTCTTCCCAAGTAACTGTTACACATGATGGAGCCCTGCTTTCCTGAGGTGGGCTGAACGCCTGCCTGCCGATGGGAGGTGCGCGTGGCTTTTGCTTTTAAACTGTCTTTATCTCAGCCCATGGGTTTTCTCACTTTTGCCCTTCTCATTCTCTCCCCCATCCCACCGGGGGGGAGTGAGCAAGCGGCTGAGTGGTGCTTAGCTGCCAGCTGGGGTTAAACCACGACAATACGCCAGGCACAGGGATGTACTGGAGCCTTCTGGCTCTGCCTGGCAAACAGAAACCTTTTAGCTTCTGAAATAAATTTTTTCCTGTCTTATTGGATTGTGTACTGACATGAAATTTTACAGGTTT
>NW_009206236.1:10873-20819 GCF_000690835.1 Fulmarus glacialis | reverse complement strand
CAGCAGCTATGTGCTAATCCCTGGGTGACATGCACACAAGTGTCCAGGAAAGGTCTTTTGAAGTGGACCCCTTCCTGAGCGCTGCCAAGGCCACCCGAAGTTGCTAAAGGGGTCAGGTGCTGGATGGAGGCGAGTTGCACCAGTATCCTTCCAGCTCCTGTTGCGAACCTGACGCCTCCCACCCCATTTCAGACCTTGTGTTCTCAGACACGGCGGGGTGCACTGCCACCGCAAAGTGACAGCTTCAGGGACACCTCAAGAAACCAGCTGGAAACACCTCAAGTGTGTATTTTTAGCATGCTGTGTCTGGAAACTCAGCTCTGGGATTTACTTTTAGAAAGGCAAAGGAAGCATGGAAGCAGGGAGAGGGAAAAGTGGAGTCCGTCCTCGTAAGGAATGAACAGCCATCAAATGATCACCGTTTGGGTACCTGAGACCTGTGCCCCAGCTTTAGCATCTTCC
This sequence comes from Fulmarus glacialis, assembly GCF_000690835.1. NCBI lineage: Eukaryota > Metazoa > Chordata > Aves > Procellariiformes > Procellariidae > Fulmarus > Fulmarus glacialis. Next base: position 20,357 of record NW_009206236.1, on the reverse strand, counting down.
CCCTTTTTCACATTGACAGAAATGAGGGAAGGACTAAAGTAATCTTCAGGGGTGTTTAATGGAGAAATTGAAGTTTTGGGAAGGGAGCTGCAGCCCCCTTAGATTTCCTGATAACCTCATTCCGACTTTTCCACCCAGACCTCTGCAAAGGACATTAAGTGCTTGACCCACCAAGGGAGTCTTTCTGGCTCTCACTCCCTATGTTTGCCATTACTGTCATTTATAAAGGGAGTTCTCAGGATGGGGTAGGAATGCACCTCGCTACCAAAGACCCTCGCTACCAATTGGATGGTTTGTGGCCTGGGACTGATGTGATTTGAAGGTTCGGAGGGCCTTCACACAACTGGGAGAGGTGTCAGTCACCAAGAGAACAGCCAGAAGAGTTTAAGCATGGGAGAAGCGGGAGGAGCAAGAGTGTAGAGAAGGGATGAATGTCTTGCCTTGTCTGCAACTAGTGCACAGAAGAAAATGTATGAATTCATTTGAATACAGAAACGACCACGGAGCACCAGGCTGGTGAGCAGTCCTCAGGCACAACAGGGTTATGACTGGCGGGTCAGTGGGAGTCACAGACCAGCACAGAGGGGTCTCTAAGAGGTGACTCAGAAAAACTCATCTTCATCAGCAATGCCTACCTATAAACTTCCTAAAGTTCTGCAGTTTCCTGGAAATGCTTTCAGGGGGCCATAAATTATTGCTCCTCTGAAGGCTCATACTTCCCCCTGAGGTGAAATAGGCAGCAACCTGTGCTCCCCCTGGGATATGCATCAGATACTGTGAAGTTTCAGCTGGGAGATGAAAGACAGGGAGAGACTCCTAAGAAAAATCTTGATACCAAGCTGGTAAAACCTTCGCGACTGTTGTAAACTGAAAGAGTCTCTTGAAACTAGTCACAGCCAGAAGGTTTTTGGTGGTGATTCACAGGTAGCAGTACAGCGAGAAAAACAGTTGTTTGGGGGCTTATTTCAAGTGGGTGGGATAAAGCCAGTGATGGAGATAAGGCACAAGGACTGGTGGGGACAGCGGTATCAGAGGTAAATGGGCCATGGGAGACACTTGGGAAGCAAGTCTTCTTCTAAGTGGCAATACTACAACCCACCGCTAAAAGTTTCTTGACCTTGAGAAAAACACCTGTCAGAGCCCCCCATCTTCCACTCTGCCTCAAATTCTCCTTGGTTATTAACCACCCCCAGAGAGTTCGGAAAGTCCTCTGAATACCTGAACCTCAGGCAGAGAATTTCAGAACTTTGCATGTAAAAAAAAAAAGTGACAGGAGGGGTGTGAAGCTGAGCAACACATGCTATTTTGCTGGCTGAGACTTGATGTGCCTTGGATTCAGAAGCAGTCCTGATTAATACTCTTCACGCATTTACGAAATTAAATTAGGCTGCTTAAAATTAAAAATACATATTTATTTTAACCAGCCTGGGTATTCTGAATGAACTGAAAAGGAAAGAGGATGGAATATTACAAATGAGACAATTAAGCAAAGCGAGCAGGAGAAATTGTATAAATTACAGTCCTGCGATGAAACGGTGCTTTGATGCAAGGGAGGGGAGCTGACAAGGACTACAGTCACCAGAGGTGGAAAGTGTTGGGAGCGGTGGTGGGAAAGGAGTTAAAGAAGAAAGCAGAAAAATTAACTCTGAGAAAATCCATTAGTATTGATTTAAGGAGGTAATCAAGGGGAAACAGTCTCAAAAGGGCAGGATGGGGTGGTAATAGTAACATATGAATGCTGTGATGCTCGGGGCCTCGCACAGCTCTTTCGGCTGCAGAATTACACTTCTGGGAGAACCTTGGTCCAACCCTGGTACCTCCTGGCCTGGCCGGATTCCCAGCACCTGCCAGGTGTAATGAAGCTCCTGGGTGTGAAACAGGATTAGATCAGACCTGAAAGCTCTTCCTTTGGACAGTGCTTAGGATGGGACCATAAGCAAAGGAGAAGAGCAGGAGTGAAGGTGGTTGCTGCGGTTGGAAGCAAGCCAAGGGGAGAAGAAAACCAGCAGCTTTCAGCCCAGCACCAGCGTGCTTTGCCAAAGATCGCCATTTTCGGAACAAAGAAAATTCCCAACAAACCCAAAAGTAAAATGAGGAGCACATCGCTCTCCCTCCCCTGCAGGGATCACAGACCCCTGTCACAGCAAAACACCTGTGCAAGAAAATACTCCCAGGAAGGACGCAGCTTTTCCAGGGAACAATAATGACCCATTGACTTTTCTATATGGCATTTGGGATTGTTTGCCTTTCCCCAGCAGGAGGAGACAAAGCTGACCATCGACAGTATTCGCAGCTTGCTGTAGACTAGAGATGCTCAGCAGAATCTTGCCCCATACATGCGAAGTATTCCTGAATAAAAAGCAAACTAACCTTTCTCTTGAATGTACTGAAAATGTTTCCCTCGCTTTCCTACAAGGAAGAAAACGCCAGGGTGCTCTTGCAAGAATGCAGGAGTATTCAAGTAGCTTGACATATTCCCTTAAAAACATATCCTTGCTGCACAAAGAGCTCTCAAGTGCACAAGTTTTCCTGCTGCGAAGTAGATCCTAGTCACTGTGAGGTGCAGGTCCCTACGATGGGATGGGAGAGGGCATGGGGGGACCCTAGATCAGTCAGTCTAGCTGGACCCCAGAGAGAAGGGAAGAGTCTCTGCACTTTGTTGCCCGTTAAGGTGACTTTAAACTCAAATCTGCCCATTTATCACTGCTATTTGACTGTATGTGTGTTGCTGTGCAATTTCCATGCATGCTTAAAATATATGGTTTACATTCACTTCTTGAACAACTCAGCATAGTTATATTTTGGTCACAACCGAATCAAATCTCTTTGGGATTAGTTTTTCAAAGGGAAAAATAATTACCATGCACAGGCCTGGTCTGTCACTGGAGGAGACTTATAGACCTCTGAGTAAGGCATGAGTTGGATTAAAGGAGTATATGGGCCTTCCATACAGATTTGTATTTCACCCACCTGACAAGCAGACATTTTCACCTTCCACAAATTCCATTGTAGCTGCTAGATCCTAAAGTCACGTTTTCCAGTGTACCAAACTTTCTCTTTTTTAATGGTGGATGAGAAAAATTGAAGCCTCAGGACGCCTGGCTTCTAGTTCTGTATCGCTCACAAACCGCACAACCTGCCACTTACCAGTTTTTTCGAAGTTGAAACTGGAATGGAGGAACTCATCTGAACAGTATACGAGCCTTGCAGAGGGTGATAAATCAACAAACGGACGCCAGTGTCTTCTTTGGTAAAGTCCTGACTATTTCAGAGAGCATCCTATTTCCCAAACATGGGAGAAGCAATGAAGGGGTAGTTTCTTCACTCCTGATAGCCAAAGTTGGGTCCTCAGGGAGTTGTGTGCCCAGCACTGTCTGCCTGTTTCTGTCCTGGGATATATTCGTTCTGCCACTCTTGCTTCCTCCCTAGGTTTTCCCTTTCCATTTTTCTCACCCCTCCAAATATGTAATATCAATTTTGCAAATAGTCCTACAGAAACCGTTTTTAGTCCTTCTATACTAGTTGGTATACGGGTGTTTGGTTTGGGGTTTTTTGTCTGTGGTTTGTTTTTTTTTTTTATCCTGCAGATCAGTGACTTGGGACGCAGATTCTATCACCTCTAGCTGTGTTAGAGATGAAGGAGCACTTAAGTGCTCCTTCCATTTCTCTTGACAGATGGGTTCTTTGCAGACCTGTTCACTGTAGGTCTGAGATCAGAGATCCACTTGATCACTGAACATCAGTACCGTTGAATACAAAATTTACTTTCCTTCAGAGCTTCCTGCAAAACCCAGTTTAGCTATCCACTGCAGAAATACATATATAAATATATATATAAAACTACTATATAAATGCAAAGTGGTATTATTAAGGGGAAAAGAGAATTGCCGTATTGATCTAAATAATATGCTGTTAACTGTCAAAGAGCAAGCACACTTTCTGCTAACAGGTTTTTCTAATTCTAGAGGAAGAATAACAAGGCTGGAGGCTGGAAGACATTTAGCAGCAAATATGAAAATGGGTTTGTTTGTTCTCACTCTTTGTTCCTTTAAACTCTCTGTGCTTTGCTGCATGACTGTTTTACAAAGCTGGAAAGCGCTTTCACCCTACAGCAAGCTCTAAAAGCAATTTCACATGGCCAGCAGAACTGAAGGAGGGAGTGAAGAGGAAACAGATTGACTTTTCCATACAGGGAAATGGAACAAGGTATGGCGAGACCTGTGAGACAGGGAAGCATTATGAACCAAGAGTGTAGCTGCAGGTCTGTATCTCCTAGGGCCTGGCTTTCCCTCCCTTTAATTGGTTTGTGCTGATATATATTCATTTGGATATTTCGATATCTTTCTGGGTCATATACTTCATGGTGTGGGAATTGTGCAACAAAAACCTGGGAGCTTAGATGGTTTTCTGCCCGCCCCTCATGCTAACAGAAGGTAGAGATCCTCCACGCTGCTCTGTCTTTATCAACTGAAAGCCACACAAGAAACCAGGTGAGGCTTAAAATCCAGCCCAGAGGGAGACAGCATGTATGTTTGGACAGAAGCTTTAACATTCATCTCATTTAACTTAAGATATCTGTACTACAGGCTGCCCCCCTCCCAGTTAAGCATTGAGAATCCCTACAGTCGATGGAGAGACACAAATATTTCTCATTGCTTTTCATCACCTCCTCAGAGAGACCTCTGAAGTATGTCTGAAGAACTGTGTCCCAAAAGCACCCGTTTATTCCCATTGACTACAAAACGCATTTTCATTAATAGCTTAGATGCAGAAGTGTCTCGTGTATCTGTATAAAATCAGGCAAGATTAATCTCACCTTAGGAGACAATCTGATGAAAGAGAAATTTTTGAAGCAGCTACACAGGGATGGCAATCAAAATGGCAGACGACAGTAGCAGGGCCACAAGCTGGTGGAAATCCCGAACCGGCTGGAGGATAAGGAGAATCCTTCACAAGAGCCATGAGAGGCATAGAAGACAACAGTCATAGAAATGAAAAGGGGACAAGTCCATGAGCAGTGCTGAGTCTTAGCTTTGGCTTGGGAAAGGTCATTGGAGACTTCTGAAAAAGCCATTTCAGCACTTGGGGCAGGCAGAGGACTACAGAGTCTTGGGTGGAATTGGCAGAGAGGAGCTCCACACCTTGAAAACAAACGTTCAGGGAAGTTGGAGATAAGTGGGAACAAATGAAGCACCTTTTCCTTTTCGAAAAAAGAAATAAAATAAAACCTTCCAATCTGTTATCGTAAATACATATCTGAAATAAGCAAATAAATAAATAATAGTGCGGTCAGGTACAGGTACCATCTTTCTATTCAGTAGTTCACCTTTTGAAAATCACTGGTACCACAGAAGTGTGCCAGACTCTGGAGTAACGGCTGGACTTGGGCAAAGGACAAGGTAGACATTTCCCCACAAACATAAGCTGGATTTTTCAAATTTTATCAGCATCCTTTTGTTCAAATGGTCCCTAATGTGGGTGTCATGGTTATATTTTAGGTAGTTTTGGGAACAGTCTTTAATAATGTTCTTGTCATTGAAGGCCCTGATCGGCAGTAAAAAGATGTGAATCCACTCATTGGCTGTGGCACCAATTGCCTCTGTAGTATCAGCTTAACGTATTAAAAACTCTCTGCCTCAGTTTCCAATTGCTAAACAGGTGTAAACCTATGTCCTTTGTCCTGCTTGTTCAGACTAGAAATGCTCTGGGTTACTTCAGAACGTAGAGCGCCACAATCCTGATCTCATCTGGGGTCCTGGAAACACCATGTTATAAATAACAACCATAACCAATTTCCTGCAGTCTTACTAAAAAGTTTTTCCTCCTTCTGCCTGTCTCTGCATACATATGTATGAATATTAATCCTGCCAAAAGAAAAGGGGGAAAAAAAAAAAGGCAGAGAGAGTGGTAATAAAAATTCAGTACATCAAACTGACTTTTCTTGATTTACAACAGGTAATTATCATTCTTCACGCATGGCTGGTCTCCTGTTGTAAGAAAGCGGAGCAGGTGGAGCACTGCTTGTCCGATATCCTTCCCCTCGACAATCGCCTCCACCTGCAAACTCCCCATGCACCTGCATGAGAGAAGCATTGTCAAGACCAGACAGAAGGACGGGTGAGAAAGATAGATGGAGGTAGGTGAAGAGAGGCAGCTGGAAAAGTTGGGTTTGCCCACACTTGGGTAGGCTTGAAAACTTCCTTAGCATCCATTTGCTTACTTAACTTGCCATGGCAATGGCTCTATCTTTTAACTGTGAGGGTAAAAAAAAAACAAACAGTAAAATTAAAGGTCATAAAAGAAGTGTGGAATGATAATTGGAATTATTCAGGTAATGGATAAAAACTATTAAAAGTACTGTGATTTAAATCTGAATGGTGGGGGAGGGGGAAGAGGGGAATAAACTAATAGAACTTGGAATTGATTTTCAAAGAATACTAAAAATTATTACCAGTAAAATTTACAAGCACTGTAGATCACGCTCACTGCTGCCTTATTTGTTACAGAAATATCCAATTCCAAAATGAATTGGGCTGTGCTAAAACTAACTCTTGCTGATGGTGGCAAGTTGTTAATTAAATGACACTTTTGTGCTGTTCATTTTGAAAGTCTCTGGAAAGATAACCTGAAGTTCTCAGCTTCTGAAATGAGTGGGGAGAGGTGAGCAAGCACAGAGTTTTATAGACTCCAGGGGAAGGAAAAAAAAATTCCCTTCAGGGATATGCCCGCCAGGATAGGATTTTGTCACACAGCCAACACCGAGGAAGGGTTAGATGCTTAGAAGGGAAATAAATGGAGGTACTAGGGATGGTGTTCACAATTCAGAATCGCATGGTCTTCTCTCAGAGAAAGTTATGTCGGCAGAAGAGCTATTTGGTGAGTAATTCACAGAGGCTCCTGAGTGCCCACGGACCGTAAAAGTTTGGTTTTCTTTTCCAGTGAACTGTGGGATGCAGTATTCTCCCCAAATTCCACAGGGGCGATATATGTATGTAATGCTACACGTGTACGTAGAGCCTTGGTTGGAGGAAGGTCTAGGTGTCCTAGTGCCCAAACCACCTCCATTATCAGTTAAGTGCATTATGCCTTGGATCATTCCTTCTGTGCTTTCCACTGTTTGACTTGATAAATCTGTGGCTTCATGAGTATGAGTGCTCCTGATGGTCTTCATCCACGCACTCTCATACTGGGGCTGAGTGGTGAGTTTCAAAGAGGAGACTCCGAAGACAGAGGGACAAGTTATGCATAAAACCTGGCTCAAAAGGGACTTGAGCCTGTCTCCAAAGTGTTAGCTTAGCATCCTGAATCTCTCCGCAGCATTTTAGTACACTTAGAGCCCTGTTGTTCACAATCTTCTTCTGTCCTCAGACAGAACTTTTTATGGCCAAAATATCCTGAACTCTTACAAGAATCACTTATGGGGATGGCTAGAGCCTTTTTTTCCACACCTGTAGCTCTTCTTACCCACCTGTGATCCAAAGAATTCCCTCATATTTGGATAAAAATCACAACAGGAGGTACCAAAATCACCTTTGCCATAAAGCACCTACACCGTGAGGTCAGTGAAGCCACGTCCGTTTCTTCCAGAGGAGATACTAGCCCAAAAAACATTTTGGCTCCCTGTCAGCAGTTGAAATCCAGCCCCATGCATGTGGCAAGGGGAAGCTATTGCCTTTCAGATATCCCTCCTCCCATTCAAGTTGCTGCACTGGGACACGGTAACTGGTCCTACCAGGTGATCCTACAACTGTCACCCACTAAAACAGATCCAGCCTAGGGTTTTCTTATTGTTTTTCTTTTCTTTATGCAGCTCTGCTCCTGGGGTCTCACATGGCTGCCAAACTTTTCATTTACATGCTGATCGTGACATCCTGCCCCAGCTCTGTTCTCTACAGCGTTCGCAGGGAAGAGTGAAATACAGCCAGAGTGGTTCGGCTTACTCGTGGAGCAGCTCGTTCCACACTTACAGGCAATATATTTTTCATGGTGGGAATCTTATCTCTTTCATTTTACTACCTTTATTTATTTATTTCATAAAATGGAGTGGGTTTTTTTGTGAGGGTTTTGGGTTTTTTTTGTGCAGGGGGGTGGTTTTAGCAATGGCAGCAAGGACGAGAGGAACTACTTTGCTAGGAATAAGAGAGAAGAAGCTACCAGCTCAGGCAACTGTTTCTCCATCTTCTATTCCATATACTAGGTGATAATCGGTGCTCTCTTTGGCTTTGAATTTACTCAAAGGTTTACCACCAGACCTCTCAGGTTCCTGTACACATGGTAGAGGAAAACAGAATTAGAGGCCACTTAAGCAAATAGGATGTACACCAGTCCATGGGACCACGAAACTGAAGGTGCTAAGCAAGTTCACCAATGTCATAGTGAGCCCACTCTCTAGCATATATAAAAGTTCAAGGCAATCAAAGGATTTTCTGATATCTGGAAAAAAGCAAATGTCACAATCAGCATAAAAAAAGGCAAAAAGGAGGATCCAGGTAGCTATAGGCCATTTGGTTTACCCTCAGTCTTTGGAAAGGCTACAGAGCAAATCCTCCTAGAAACTATGGAAACATGAAAGAACAGAAGTGTCTAAGAACAGCCAGAATGAATTCATCAAGGGCAAGTAATGCATGACCAACCCGATTGCCTTCTAAGGACGTATGACTAGCTCCAAGGAAACAGAGAGAAGCAGGTGTCATTTACCTTGACTTTAACAAGGGTTTCAACAGTGTCCCATAATACTCTTGTAGATGTATTGGAGAGACATGGACTAGATAAGTGGACTAAGAGGCAGGTAGAAAATTGACAGGACCATTGGGCTCAAAGGGTAGTGGTCAGCTGTATGAAATCCACGCGCTGGCCAGTTGGATTCTTCTCCTCTAATTCAGTAAATCTCACCTGGATTACCATGTCAAGTGTGGGACTTCCCAACACAAGACATGTACATACTTGTCCAGTGGAGATCACCAAGATGGTCAAGAGGATGGAGCACATGACAGACAGGGTGGGATAGCTGGTTTTGTTCAACCTGAAACAAAGAAGGTGAAGGGAATGTTGTTATCTTCAACTACCTAACAGAAGATTATAGCACAGATAAGGTCAGACTCTTCTCCAAGTTTCACAACAAACGAATGTGTTGAAACAAGGAAATTTTTATCATTTATTATGAAAAAAGAAGTCACTGTAAGAGTTGACAAAAATTGGAATGGATTCACAGCGATGTTGTGGAATCTACAGTTTTGGAGATTTCAAAGCTCAGCTGGACAACCTCAGAATTGAAAGCTTAAAGATGGGCTTGAAGTGAAGTATACAAAATGTTCTTCTAAGATTTCACTCTAGAACAGCGCTAATCTTATCATATCATCAATATTTTCAGTTTCCCAGACCTCTGCATCCCAAAAACGGCATAGTTGCAAAATGTCATGGTTTAATCCCAGCTGGCAACTCAGCCCCACCCAGCCCCTCGCTCACACCCCTCTAGTGGGATGGG
>NW_009206236.1:0-10461 GCF_000690835.1 Fulmarus glacialis | reverse complement strand
CCTGTGTTATCAACCCTGTTTTCAGCACAAATCCAAAACACAGCCCCATACCAGCTACTGTGAAGAAAATTAACTCTGTCCCAGCTGAAACCAGCACACAAAATTTCATCCATCTAGAACAAAAAGAAAAAAACTAAAAAACAAACCGCGGATACCCAAACAAAACAAAACAAACAAAAACCCAAAACCTTCCTATGTCTGGGACAGAGTGGCAGTCACACATGGGAGTTTGTGCACAGGGATCTGAACTGCAAAATTCAAAAGAACCAGATTCAAAGATTGTCCAAGGACCAGAACACATTCAAGAGTGATAAAATATTCTGGCTAGTGGCCAGAGAACATCAGAGATGTTTGTCCCATATGTTTTCAGCTCCCTCAGAAAGGAAATAGATAAGAAAGTGTCTGTGGGATGATCAGATACTTGAAGCTGTGCTATCCCAGGCACCAGGGGAGGTTTAGATTGGACATTAGGAAAAACTTCTTCACTGAAAGAGTGGTCAGGCCTTGGAACAGGCTGCCCAGGGAAGTGGTGGAGTCACCATGCCTGGAGGTATTTAAAAGACGTGTAGATGAGGCGCTTAGGGACATGGTTTAGTGGGCATGGTGGTGTTGGGTTGACAGTTGGACTTGATGATCTTGGAGGTCTTTTCCAACCTTAATGATTCTATGATTCTATGATTCTATGATCATCTACCAGCTGCATATCTAAGAGATGAACAATCCCTCTGTACTTCTCCAGCTTCAAGGAGTAACCAACCAGCCTGAGTTTGGCTTAGGCCATGTAGCTGTAGATATCTACAGAATCGAGGCTGAACCTGTCAAAGCAAGCTGTCTTTAAAATGAATGGAGAGATATAGGCATTTTTAAGGAGTGAGTCACCTGACCTTTTTTATAAATCTGCTTCAGGATCAGATGAATCATGTCCTGAATTCCACTGTCTGTGTTGACTAGCTATCCATTTACTGACTCAATTTATTCCCCATGTGTTTTGACAAAGATGTTTATTTAATCAGATGTATTCCAACCCAGGAAATGTAAGAAATTACCTCTTTACACCTCCCATTTTATGCTCTTACTCTGAGTGTTCATGAGCACCGGCTGTCACAGACAGGGTAGTTGGGCTGATGGACACGCTGATCCACTGGAGCTGGTCTTACAGGCCTCTTTAAATGACGATCCTTCGCCAAGACCTCCACAGGCAGAGGCTAGGAATCTGACATTATGCCAATGGAGTGTGACTGGAGAAGAGACAATGCCAGCTTTGTACAGAAGCAGAGACAAGTATCCTGGTTTTCATTTCCACAATTGCCCTTTATCAATGCAAATCAAAACGAGAACCAGACTCACAACAGCTTGTCAAAGACATTTCCAACAATAGCTGTATATTTCCCACGTGGTGATCACACATTCACTACACTATCTCTACTTGCTTTTCCCAACGACATGAGCTTAGCAAGGCCACCTACCCTGGAAGGCTTTACTGTAATTAGGATAAATCCTCTGGGAATTTGCTACCCATTGTCTTTAGAAAATCTGAGCCTAAAGGTCCCACCTGTTGGCAGCAGGGACATGGGTTCTTCCACCATGTGGAAGAATCCCATATGGGAATCCCCACTTCAGATCACCCTGCAGGTCTACTTTGATCTCCAAAGTAGGATCGGAAAGATCTTAGTGCATTTTCAAATGGTCACATCTCCTCATCCTTCAGATGTCTTCCTCCTTCCCATGACACATATTCCCTGGCCGAACAGCCAAAGAGCAAGGGGAGTCCGGGAGCTGGACCCAGCTCAGAGCTGAAGACTCCTTGGAATGTGGGATTGGGAAGGAAGAAGGGGGCAGGTTCACTCACCAATAGGTCACACTATGATTATTCTGTGGCCAGGACCAGTCCAGCCCTTCTGATGAAAGCTTCATGCACAGAAGTGTGGGGTGGGGGAAATAAAGACACCATAAAATGCACCACATTAGGAGTGGCAAGCAGCAGGGGATGGATGCAAAGGGGTAAAAGGAATTATAGCATGAAAAATTGCTTTCTTTGACAGAATTATAAAATTATTGGGTGAAAGGAAATTTGGAGATTTAATATGCCAGTTAATGATGTGGTATTTGAAACAGTCTCTCACAAAGTACTGCTCATGATACTAATTGATATAGTCTCTCAGAGGACTGCTGAGTTTCAAATTGGTGGATGCATAGAAAACAAAGAATAACCTTTATCTAGGCTAGTGTATACCCGCAGAATGCTCTCAATAAATTTTAGTTTTGATGAAAAGCATTAATAATGTCTTTGATTAAGTACTAAAGAACAGGGGTTTGTTTTGCTTTGGTTTTTGTTTTTTTTTTTTTTAAACCAGAAGACAGAAAAATCAAGCTCCCAGGAATCTAAAGTAATTCACTGTACACAGCGTTTGCAACATTTACCCTCTCCCGGTGACTGAGGCAACAGTTACAGCAGAAGACTGATGGAGTGCCCCAACTCCGGTCCCGTTAGCTCTAGTGACTGAATGAGGTGCTGCACACAAGTACCTGAGATGACAACATTTCTCATTTGCTGGTTCCTGAGAAACCACAGGCTAACGAAACTTCCATTTTTCCACACACGGAGTCAACTCCAGCCCGGCCAGCAGGTCAGCCAACCATACACTCCACTTCTCAGTGTAGATATACTCATGTGGCCACAGGTAATACAGGACCCACCATGAACTTTAATAAATGTGTCCTGAAAACTCGTCCCTGCAGAAGGGCAGTGTTGTTAACCCCCCTGTACCGAAGGAGAAATAGTTCAAAGGAAATAAATCCCCTGTGCAAACACATCCAGAAGATAAATGAGAGAGAGATGGACAAACCCCAGATCTCCAGAATCCAAACCCAGTGCCTTAGTAGCAGCGTGTCCTACTTTGAGATATAAGGTACGTGTGAGCGTCGCTTGGATCACAGTGCGGATCAACGTCAGATCAATCTGCTTAACAGCCTTATTAGCAATATGGAAGAAAGAGGTCGGAGAATCCTAATGGCCACTGTCGGTTGGAGACTGGTACAGAAATCAGTAAGGACATCACGTACAAGGGAGGAAACAAAATAGATTTAACTTCTCAGGGACCAAAGTCCCATCAGGAAGCCTGCTAGTGGGGAAGACGTCTGAGAAAAATCAGTCCCTGGTGCTCTGCACAAGCATTACAGGTGAGGTGTTGAGCTCATGTGAAAAAAGACCTGTGGTCAAGGGCCCAGCTTGAGTGTCTCTGCAGAACATCACCAGAACTTCCCTTTGGAGGAGGCAGAGACAGCAGCCCAGAAAAGACTGCCGAGTTGGGAGTCAGGATCAATCCTAAATGCAGGACAAGTTAGGTAACAGTCTATTTTTTTTCCCCAGTGACACAGATTGTAAAAGTCAGTGCTATTGCACTAGATGTTTGGTAGAACACGATATACCTCGCATTGTGAGCAGTCTGAAAGTGCTGATTGGAAACTCAAAAGCAGTGTAATAACATGTGATGAAAAAAGGAAAGTGATAACAACTGAGCTGAGTAATGATATCTGAAGTGTTGAGAAGCCATACAGGAAAAACTGAAGACGTCAATTAAAAGGCCATGCACTTTGGGATAGAAAGAAAAAAATAACAATGATATGGGGCCCAGTGCCAGATAGACAAGGCTTGCTTATAATATCTAAGAAAAAGTGTGCAGTGACTATTTCTTTTTATCACTCTGGAATAACAATAACGGGGGAAAATTAATATTACCTTTGGGTGTCAAAGCCTTTTGCAGTCGTTCAGAAACCAAGAGCATTGTAATGCATATCTACTGATAGAAATACATTGAATGTTTAGGCAGAGTGACTTACACCCTGAAATTCTGAAAGATAGGGCAAATGACTGCATTACATTTTGGGGTCAGCTTTTAAGAAATCTTCAAATGTGAGAGAAAATGCAGAATGTCTGGGAGTGTGGATGTCACGTGTCTGCTGAACTGGAATTAAACTGATCTGGTGTTGCAAAGCTGTCTTGTGCATTCTTCTGCCTTTACTACGGAGCAGCAAACCTTCCCAAAGCATTTGATTCAGTAGTGATGACAAAATTAGAAGTTGGAGATATCGGTAAAGCACATGGTAAATAGATTAAATAGCTAAATTACTAATGACTAGTCATGAGTTGGGAAAAGAGGTGTTTCTAGTGGGATACAGAGGGGTAATTCCTACACCTGATCTACACAGCATGTGCACCAACAACAATAGCATTAATAAAAATGTGTGACCTGTTTCAGTGAACTGGTAAATCAAGAAGGGCATGCCTAGCCCTGGAGAGAGCTACCTTCATCACTGGATGAGCCAATGACCATGAGCTCCCAATGCAATACTGTGGCAAAAAGACTTAATTCAGTCCTTGCTTTTACAGAGTGGCGAATATGAATAAAACTTTTATTGATGTCCCTGTTCCTCTCTCCTCCCCATCCAACCAACAAATGATTGCTTTTTTTTTTTTTTTTTTTTTTTTAAAGTGTTTGTCAGCAGGCAAAGAGGAATGCAGAAAAGCAGAAAGAGGGTAAGGACAGAAAAATTGCAAATTGAATGCTGCTGGATTTTTCTAAAGTCTTCTCCAGATATCACTAAAAACAGGAAAATTTGAAAATTACAAACAATGGGGGTTTTTTGTTTGTTTGAGGAAAAAAGTCGTTTTTATCTAAAAGAAAACTGTAAAAGAAAATATTGCAAACAGCTCTACTTAGGACTCTGGAAGCAAGACTGAACTTAATGCCAAGGAAAGCTCTGTAGAAAGTAAATGAGGCACCAAAAGACTTTATAATTGCCCCATTACCCTTCTTTCATCTTTTACATCTATGACACAATCAACACAGGCACCCTGACAGTCTGAGAGAAAGGGTTTTTACCCACTTGCAGGATGATGCTATCAACTAGCTACGGTACAAGCTGTCCGATTTGCACTGAGCTCTCCCAGCCCAGTTAATTTCTGCTGCAATGGGACAGACAGCAGCCTGAAAGGAATTTATCATTTCTTTCCTTCCATCCAGAAAAATACAGGAACGAAGGGCATAGCGTCACTGTCAAGGAGTTGCATGGTTCTCATTTAAACTGTAATTCACCCAGAGCCAATGGAGGAGCATCAGCGAGCCTTGGGCCTGCAGCTGCAGGATTAATGGAGCTGAAGTGGAGCAGAAGCTTTTTACATGCAATTCAGGAAATGTCTAGACTTTCTGAGAAACCTGTTAAATTAGAGTGGCAGGACATTGGGAACAGGGAAGGTCTTCTTGCTCTTGGCAAGAGGATCGGTTTGGGGGGGGGAAGCAGTAGGATTGATTGCTGGGGGGTGTCTGGTTGTTGCTGTTTGGAGAGTGATGGAGTAGTTGGCAAGGTGAAGCATTATCTGACTCAGGACTCTCGTTTCTAAATAAAGGTGGGGCATGGGAAATCATTTTGGGGCATCTCATATGAAATTATAGCCCTATGGCAAAACTGTTGTTGACCCCAGCAACAGCTGAGGAGGGAGGAAGGACTGGTGAGGTTGATCGGTCAGAGAAATCATTTTAGGGTCTCCTTTCAACAGGCATCCATCCATCCTGCTTTATCCTGACTGAGTGGGTCCAGAGGAGGGCCACAAAAATGATCAGGGGATGGAACGCCTCTCCTGAAGAAAGGCTGAGAGAGTTGGGGTTATTCAGCCTGGAGAAGAGAAGGCTCCAGGGAGACCTTATTGTGGCCCTTTAATACTTAAAGGGGGCTTATAAGAAAGACGGGGACAGACTTTTTAGCAGGGCCTGTTGCGACAGGAAATCGTCTGAAACTAAAAGAGGGTAGATTTAGACTAGATATAAGGAAGAAATTTTTTACAATGAGGGTGGTGAAACACTGGAACAGGTTGCCCAGAGGCGTGGTAGATGCCCCATCCCTGCAAACATTCAAGGTCAGGTTGGGCGGGTGAGCAACCTGATCTAGTTGAAGAGTTTCCTGCCCATGGCAGGGGGGTTGGACTAGATGACCTTTAAAGGTCCCATTCAACACAAACCATTCTATGATTGTATGATTTCTGTTCAAGCTTTCCCCAGCTGAGGCTTTGTGACAAGCACAAGAAAATCATGTCATGCCAGCTAGACCAAGGTACCTGCAACCATGGTTGCCCCATGCAATCCGGTGGTGGTCTCTGTAACTCTGTTTAAGACAGCATGTGTAGTTATCTTCCAACTGGCCAAGAGTTTCCACTATTGCAACCTGTGCTTGCTACTTGAAATCCCTTGCTGTTTCCTTTCGTCCCTGCTAGTTCCCAGACTTGTGTTATTATCTTGGTTTCTGTGCTAGCTCCAAATCTTCAGTTTATCAGAACCAATTATGTCAGACAGTTACAGTTGTTTTCCTAAGGCAGGGTAATGGGTCTTGTAAGCAGGAGAGAAGCAGCAGAGGTTACATCCCAGCATTAGAAAGACTCTGGTCAGTGTTTCATATGATCATAGAATCATAGAATCATAGAATCATTAAGGTTGGAAAAGACCTCTAAGATCATCGAGTCCAACCATCAACCCAACACCACCATGCCCACTAAACCATGTCCCTAAGCGCCTCATCTACACGTCTTTTAAATACCTCCAGGGATGGTGACTCCACCACTTCCCTGGGCAGCCTGTTCCAAGGCCTGACTACTCTTTCAGTAAAGAAATTTTTCCTAATGTCCTGATGTTTTCCTAAGCAAGATAAGGAAGCCCGGTGCAGACGGTGGGTACTCGCAGAGTGATGATGAGAGGCACACTGTCAAAAATGAATGGATGCATCTCATAGGAACCTGCAGGAGCCTGCTCAGATATACATGCAGGAGCATAGCTTACAAGACACACGCTCATCTTTGCCCAAGGCTACCTATCCACTTTTTTGAGCCTTAGCAAGGTCTCTCGCCCAGCCACGGTTCTGAGTATCATACTCCAAAAAATGTGGAGCGTTGGCAAAAGCTGGTTAGGGGAGAGCGGGGAGAAGAGTGAAATGCCAGAAAGTTGGCTTCAAGGTGTCTTGGCCCTGTGATCCTTGGCCTTCTAACAGTGTTACCTTGGTGTGAAAGCACCAGTGTTCCCATACCCTCCATGAAGAGCTTAGCCCTGCTTTAAGAAGAAAGGTCTTATGTCAAAAAGAGTTTAACCTGGACATATTTTTGAGCCCTTCGAAGGTGGTTCTCCATCTGTGGCTCAAAGGACATCACCAAGGGAAGCCTCTAAAGAAATGTTTTTAGAACTGAAGAGATGAGGGAGATCCTGGGATCTCAGGTCTCTGATCTCAGAAGCTCTGCTCTTCAGGCTTGGTTCTGCACAGGAAAAAGGAGAGGCAAGATTAAGCCTAAGACAGACTATCTAAAAAAGAAAATATATCTTGCCATCCTATTTTCTCAAACATGTTTAACTGAATATTTAACCAGCACGCATTCTCTCCCAGGGCAACGGACCCAAAATTGCAAGTAAAAAGGCAACTAATTAGGTAGAAGCTTTCCAGGAAAAAAAGTGACATTCCTCTGACACAGGGCAAATATTCTGTGGATGAACCAGGGATAACCCTGTAGTTGCCATACCTCCTTCCTCTGGGGGATGGAAAATGAAGTGAGAGAGAAGAAGATGGGGGCGAGGGGTTTCCACGGAGCTTACAAAAAAGCGAAAGATGCCGTTACACTCATATTGGCTGCTTTGCACAATTAGCGCTCTGGCTGGGGATGGGAGCCCAAGCAATGCAGAGATTCAGGTTGGCAATCACAGCGAGGGGAAAGTTTGAGGGCCTGACAGACCCACATGGTCTGATCTACCAAAGCAAATCGGTCATTCCCCAAATCTTTTATAGAAGACACCAGGGACCAGGCCTCTTTCTTCACCACCTGCTCTCATTCTGTCACTGCTCTTTTAATTTTCTTTATCTATAACGTTAATAATCCTAAAGGTATTTTTAGTGGGTTCGCTAGGAGATATATCTCTTCCAGACGATGTGTTTCCTTGAATACCAATAGTTGAATATACTGATATCATGATTACCTGCTAAAAATGATTTAACTTCTTTTTTATATAAAGATTTTCCCACTAAAAATATCCAATAAAATTTGTTTTCCAAATTACCTCCAACCTGTGAAAGTGTCTGTGAGAGAAAATAGTTTTTAAAATGTCATTTGTTGCTGTTAGATTTTCAAATTAACTGCAAGTTTAATGAGAATTATTGCTCCAGACGATCCCATATGAGATCTTCCAAACTTTTATCTGTTGATATTTGCCAGCTACGATCGTCCTTCATAAATCAGAATGCAAAACAATTCAGTAGTTTTAAGTGTGAAAGCTCATTCGCCTGTTTGTTTACAAAAGAAGAAAAAATGTAAAGAAAAGCCTGTTTTTACTGAATAGGCATTTATTCAGCAAAGCATTCAAACCTCTGCTGTTCCTCACAGTTTTCTCATCATGACCAGCTTGAACAACTGTGCATTAGGTGCATATTTTGTCATATTGCTGCTATCTAATTTTTTCCAGACCACATACATCCATGTTCTTGAAACCTACCCCTCGTTAACACAGCTGGACACACTCGTCTGACTTCGGTCCCTTAAGCATCTTTGAGCCCGTGACAGCACTGCAGCACTTCGCCCATGGCTACGCATTTTCTTAATAGCCTTGTGTACAACACCACCTCAAGGCTTTTTTGCAGATCCAAATAAATCCCCCAGGACTTCATCTCACAGCCCTTTGCAATGGATTCTCGTTGATTATTGAGATATGATTTTTCTCTCCAGAGGACACTCCACATTGCTTATTTTCTCAATTGCACCGCTGCAATCAATTCTCCTTCTACGGAAATCACACCTTCCTGGGCAGCCTGTCCTGGGCTCATTTGGTACCTTTATAAAGCTACACCTTGGTACCGCAGGTGCGTGTTTCTATGCCAGAACAGCTATAATTAGTAATTCCAGGACCAAATCAGAATCTACAAATATTCTTCCAGTACACTCTACATGAAAAAAAAGTGTTGCACCACATTGCTATTATATTAATTCATTGCATTCAGACTGCGGTAGCATCCAGACACTATATCAACACGCTGCTAAAGGACAAACCTTTCCCCAAAGAGCTTAATACCATACCAGTTTTATCATGTTGCTGAACATCAATTATGCTCCAGCTGCTCTCTCCACAAAGGTAATAACTATGTTCTTTCCAGACAGGGTCTCAGGCAACTTTCTCATATCTGAAATAAAAAGTCTTTAGAAGACTGATCTGATTCCAGATTATCACAGGACTGGGGAAGGACTGAACTTGCACTTTTAGGATTTGGCCTAAAGAGGAGTGTGAAATAGCACCAAAACTTGTTCTCCAGGGAGAATCTGTCTCTGCTCTTCCCTCATCCCCCTTCAAGAAAGCTTTATCCACCTGATATTTCCTGGGTAGGCAAAGACTTTCGGGAGAAGAAAGAGAGGACAGGTAGAACAGAGAAGATAAGACAGCAGTGATATAAAATGAAGCTACAAGGTGCCCGCAGCCCTACATAATCAATGTCCTAAATCGGGCAGAACATCCCGTCTGGGTTCAGAAAAAGCAGCATTTGCAGGAGGTGCTTTGTTTGCCTGCTGCTCGGCCAGAGGGAAACTTGACAGTCCAGAGCAGTAGCTCAAACTAACAAGTGTCTGTGTCCTCACTCTGCAGGACAGGCAACAAGCAGGCAGGGAATTTATGTGCTATTGAAAATCACCTTATTATTTTCAGCAGTAAATTAAACTCTGCAGACTAAGAAGCACTCACACACCTTGGCTCACAAGCATCAACACACACTTAACATGTAAGAGCGCATGTATACCGATATTGAAATGTTTGCATAAGAATACGTATAAGCCCAGAGAAATGCATTCCCAAGGTCATGTACAAGCAAGGATGAATCCCTGGATAAAGATGCAAATCAGTAATGCAAAATCTGCTCTGTAGCTGCACGGCCATGGGGAAATCTTTTTCTAATAGTAATAACTTAGTCTATGACTTCCTCAAAATACAGGATTCATTCAAACACAGGGGAGCTTCTTTCAAGAAAATTGTTATTTATTTATTGTAGTAACTGGTTCAGACTCATTCCTTCAGATGTCTATTAATTGCAGACTTGCTAGGCTAGAAACAAGCCGATGCTCATCTATGGACAGCACCGGCTGAGATAACTCCTTCAACCCACATAATTGAAATAACTGCTTTTTTTAAGAAACATAAGGCTCAGATCTGTGGTCCGTTCAGTATGTTCCCACCTGTCAGCTGGGCTGTGGTAACTATCAGTCTGTATGCTTTCTGCATTCACTGCAGCTTAATCAAAATAAATCCCAGTGGTATCGGGCTAAGTCCACACTCAAAAACAGTTACTGCAGCTGAGCTCGTAGGCTGACTGCTCCCTGGGTCTCAGGACCAGCCCTACTCAGGAACATCTGCTATCTCGGTGGATACATAGAATCATACAATCATAGAATCATTA
>NW_009206235.1:0-30441 GCF_000690835.1 Fulmarus glacialis | reverse complement strand
ATTTTATTTTTATTTCATATTTTTATTTTGGAAGACACTTGCTTCTCTTTCAGTTCTATGAAATATTGGGTGCACCTGATTGGATTTACATGAGTTCAAAACACTTAGTACTTCTAATAATCGCATTACATGTTTCCCTCTACTATAACCTCTCTTTTCTTCAACTTGTATAGCTACACTGTTAAGTTCTTTACGTTCAAGACCTCAGTAGGCCTAGAACAGAAATAATGTAATCTGTTACTGATTTAGAGCAATTGTTCAAATCCAGGAAGAAGACAACATTTGTAGGACTTTCAGAAGTTAAGGGAAATTTGTTTTCTTTCTAGCCCAAATGTCTGTTCTCCAGGTCTGATCAGAGAGCAAGTCCTAATGGGGATCTGTTTAGAAGATTGCAGCTATAATGTTAGGAAAAGCAGAGAATTAGAGCTTTTTTGCCTTTCAAGATGTCAAAAGGTACTTTGTTACTAAAAGCAATAAAATTGCTTAAATGCGTTTTTAATTAATTCCAGCAGTTTCTTAAAAATTTCCCTGTTTCAGTAGTGATCCACAGGAGTAGAAGGGGAAAAATACACAGACAGAATTCATTAATCTTATTTACATTGTAGGTGTTTTCCATTATCTTAAAAAAAAAAAAAAAAATCTATTATCTGCATTTAATGTCTCTTTTGTGTCTAGTTTGGATAATATATGAACAGGTGATGATTGCTGCCCTGGACTGCAGTCGAGATGATTTGGCATTGGTAAGTTTTCAGGTTGACTTTTCCCTCAAACCTTAAGTTTTCTTACTGGGTATCTCTTCCAGATATTTCTTTGGATATTCTGTACTCCATAGCTTGGAGTTGTAGAATATCTATCGAGAAATACACTGCTGGGAAGAAACTGCCTCCACCCACCTTCTCTAATGTGTAACTTTTGTTTAGACAGATCATGTCTCTTCCAATAGTCATGAAAATATTTACAGCTACTCTGGTATGGGCTAAATGTCAAGAATAATATTGAAGTTGCCAAATTGTACAGAGAGTGTTTGTTTATTGAAAAACTCTCAAATTATATTGTTTTTTTGAATGTTTTGAGGTGAAATGTCCTGTCATGCATATCATATTATATGTTATGTTGGCTATCATCAAAGAAAGTCATTGACATATTGGAGCAAGTCTTCAAGATGAATAAGGAGCTGGACCGCATAATGTATAAGGAAAGGCTGAGAGATCTGGGTTTGTTAAGTGTTGAGAAAGCTAAGAAGGGATTTTATTGCTATCTTTGAATATGTACTAATGGGAAGATATAAAGAAGGTAGAGATGGATTTTTGTAGATATGCAGCAGAAGACAAGTGTGAGAGATGTAAGCTGCAACAAAGGAAATTCCAATTAGATACTAGGAAAAAGTTTTTGACAATGGGGTTAGTGAACACTTTGGGACAAGTGGCACAAAGAAGCTGTGGAATCTCCTTTGGAGATGCTCAGAAATGGATTGGGATATGGCGCTGCACTCACTTGGAAGCTGCTGTGTTTTGAGTGGGGATTTGGAGCAGGTGACTTCCAAAGGTCCTTTGCAATCCAAATTTTTCAGTGATTCTTGATAAAAATATTGTTAATGGATATTTGGGTTTAGTCAATTTGTATGCAAATTTCTTTGAATTATACAAATAACAATTTAGATAAAATGAGTTTATTTAGAACTGTAACACCTGTTCACTAGATTAAAAATGAAAAAACACTGAAACATGGGCTTGTCTTGTGCCCTGAAAGCCAGCAAGCTTGAGCTTATTCTAAATAAAAAGAAAGATATTTTCAGGAGTCCAGGTCTTTCATGGGGATTACTCTTCCAGTGCCTTGTTCTCTGTCAGATGGCAAAATACCCTATAAAGTCTTGGAGCTTCATGTGATGTCGTTTGGGAGAAACTTAATGGTCTGTGATACACAAGGGGCCAGACTAGAGGATGTAGTTGGGAGAAGGGCAATTTGAAAGTAGGCAGAACTAGACAAGTTCATCTTGCATTCCATATGTATATGGTAAAATGGAGTACACTGGAAGATACAGCACAACACGTTGAACTTGTCGTGAACCCACTGAACTTCCCTTTCTTTTGTTCCTCAGAAGGAAATATTGTTGTGGCATAGCTGTCTGCTTAAACGAAAACAAATAGACTTACTGTTTAAATAAATACATTTCTGTTTTCTGATGTATATCTAAAACAGTTTTGGTCTTTATTTTCAGGGTCTTTTTAGGAAGACTTTCACAAAATTGTTGAGGGAGCCAGTGTTGAAAGATCAGTTGTGAAACACTATTTATTTTTACTAACTCTGGCAGGGATTTTAAATTTCAGTTTCTGTGCCCTCTAAGGAATATTGCTTGAGATGAGGGAGTGCAACATTTATATGCAGCTCAGATAGGAGGTTAAAAGCTTAGAGGGGAACTTAGTTGTTTTTTTATTTTTTTAAATTTGATTGATTTATAATAAAGAAGTAGTTAATTCAAACAAGTCAACATCACATGCGGCTTTTTGCTACAGCTGTAGCCCCAAAGTAGACAAACAGCTTTGGAACTTCTGTTTTTTAGCAGTGAGCTTTTGACAGCTGTGATGCATTTTGCTTAGGGGGATAGGTCTCATCTGCTCCAAATGAGGAGGCTGAGATGGTTTTCAGTCATTGATCTGACTTCTGTTTTTCTTTTTCTTTTCCCTTTTTATTACTGTTGTCCTCTCTGTCCCGCACAAAATGACTATGCGTAATGCATGCCCCTGCTGCAATCAGCCAGTTCTTTCACATGCATGTTTTAGTGAAATCACCTACTGTTGGCAGGCGCTTGCACTACCAGTGTTTTACATGCTGAAGTCCGGGTTTATATTTCTTTGCCTTTGTCAGACCTTTAAAATCAAAAACCTATATAATTAAAAAAAATCAGAAAGCAAATTAACTGCAAATTAAAGTTTCACATACAAACGAGATTTGCCATTGTAACTTTCTGAGAGAATCTTGAAAGTAGATTATTGACATAGTGCAGAACCAGTCCTCAATAACATAAATTATTATGGGGATTACAGGTTAAATTTAAAAAGAGGACATTCAGTGCTGCTGAGTCCAGAACATTTTGAAGATATAGCTAGTGTAGTTTATTCATGCGCTTTTGTTTTCAAAAGCGTTGCAGTGAGTCGTTCGTGACTGTCTCACAACTTTTCATATCACTTCATTGTGTCTGATGTCGTAATCTACAGGAGTTTATTCTGGACTTGTGGCTGCTGTATTTGGTTGAATAATGATCATGTAGTCAAATCTAATGTGAACAATTCTGGTCTTGTAGTACTCCTGCACTTGAGTGCTTTTTTTTATCAGCTTTTTTTATATAATCGATGGCATTTTTCTGGATGTAAAAGTCCATCTGCAGATCGTGGGGTTTAGTATTATTGCAAATGTTACAATTTTTGACATTTAAAAATTTTATTGAAGAAAAGCAGTGCATGTTTTTAGACTGAAAATCACTGTCCTTCGGGATTTCCAGATCACTGGGCCACAGGGTGAATTTATTATCAGGAAGTTCTTTTTAAAAATCTAAAAGGCTGTTTGTACGAAAGCTGGAGTGAAACTACTTTTCTGGAGTTTTATGTAAGTTTTCCTGTCTCTGAAGAATGTTCACGGATTAGTTTAGACCTCATGTAATGTGCTGCTAAGTACGTGTAGTTTTTTATGACAATTTGTTGTCCAGAGCAGCAACAGTTCACCTAGACATCACTCAAAGTGCCATTAAACTGTTTCTGTGCTAAACCGGAGTCTTGCTATGTGAAATTGCATTGTTGAGATCTTGGTTCATGGGAAACTAAGATGGTTGTAATAAAATATTCTGTGCTTACTTGAGACTAAGCATTACTTCTTTGATTACTGTTTCCTTTCTCTCTTCCTTCTCTATTTTTTCGCATCTGGGAGAGATGTGAATATTTCTCTTTGCTGTGCTCCAGCAACCTGTTTATATACAGAAACAGAGAGGGAGCCTACTAATTTTTACTGATTTGCTTCTGTATTTTTCCTTTGTCCAGTGGATGTGGTGAGATGGAACAGATTATGTAGATAGGCCTCTGCTAGAACCTTAGGCCTGAAGAACAAGTTTATAAGCTTAGTTGTATAAATAAATGCCTGGAGAAGGAGGGTTCTGTGTGAAGCTTTTAATATGATTCAAACCACTGTCCTGGGGACTGTCCTGCCTCCCGCCATAATGAGTCAGCTACAAACTTGACAATGCTATCTAGCCACATTCATGATATGGCTAGAGTTAGTGTGCTCTGGGGAAGTTGTGACTCAATCCCTCTACCAAACATCCTTTTTTGCTAATCCAGAGAAATCTGCCTGTGATGAATTCCTTTTATCCAGCCCAGGTGTCTCATTGATTTCAGGAGTTAGAAGCTATGTCTCTTCTGCCAGCAGGCTCAACCCAAGCCAGTGACAAACATTTTCTTTGGATTTCAAAGTTTTATTTTAAAAATAAACACAGAGCATAGTATTAGCATAGTTTGTTCCATTGTGAGATATCCATTTATTAAAGAAGTATCACATAAGCTCTTGCCATCTTTATTTTGCTTTTTACTGTCGTGTGTTATTATGAGGCAACTAAGTAGACTTCAAGTTTTGATAGTATCAAAACTGTTTTAGTAGGTGAGTTTAATTTTCTAGACAAATAACTATTTCCAAGAAGGCCTGACAATCTTAACGGCCTGTATGGAAGATATTTCTTAGAATTAGTCTTCTAACAGGCAAAGTTTCAGTTTCTGAGCTTCTCTTTATCAATATATTTTATTGCTTATTTCAAAAATTGGTATTTGCTTTTACTTAGAAGTGCCATTTCAGGTTGTTGAATTATCAGCCAATGACTTTTTTTTTTGCTTCCAGCTTCTGTGTAGATAATTATATTCACAATAGTGTTTTTGGATTTATTTGTATAGTTTTGTCTTCAGGAACTAAGGCGGCAGTTTCCTGGGAGCCACAGAGTTAAACGATTAACTGGAATGCGATTTGAAGCTATGGAAAGGTAAAATTTGAATTTAAAAAAATGTACTTTCTGTCTGGAAAGGTGCTTGCTATTTCTTAAAAAGGCATTCAGGCACTATAAAAACATGGCAAAGCAATGCTGGGCAGTTTCTTCATAGAAAATAATGGTGTGCATGATCATATTATAATGTTTAGACATTTTTATTGCATTTTTGTGTGTACTGTGCAGTGTTACATTTTTGCAATCTTCCCATCAGACTTCATAGATTAAAAAGATCTCTTACTTGACAGCATAAGTCATTATACAGTAAAACATTAGGTGCTTTTTTGGCGAAGTCTGAGGTATACTTTTCATCTCGCAGAGCTACAGCAGCGTATGAAAATCAGTGCCAGTGTGTTTTTGCTTTCATTGTTCTCCTATGCTACTAATTATTGCAGGATGTAGCTCTTTTTCCTTGTTTTCTGAGTGTGGATAAATCCCATAGAACTTAATAAGGATTAAATCTATGGAGTTTGTTACAGAAACCACTCAAAAACCATATGGAATAGAATGGCCAAACCTAAAAATCAGACTGACCTTTTTGAAATATGCTATAGAGGTGTTATAACATACTAAGTTTAACAGGAATTATTAAAATAGTGAACAGCTTAAAACTGCAGCTTTCTAAGATAAATGACCTCAGGGCTTGAGGTTGACCTTTATTGTAGGCCTTTCTCCTTGGATACATCTTTGATATAAACATTCTGTTCTAAAGCACTTGTCTTGGGTGTTGAGAAGGACTTCCAGCTTCCAGTGCCTTTGAATGCTAGCAAATCTGTTCCATGCCACATTTTGCATATAGAGTTGGTGAGATTTGGAGCCTTTGGGCCATGTTGATACGGAAGAATTAGAACTTAGAAGTAAACCCTAAATGCTTTTTTTTTTTTTTGCATTTATTTATTTAGCAGGTGTTCTTAATCCATTACATTCCTGCAAAATTAACTTTGAAAATGTTACTTGATATGAGCCACCAATGAATATCCATTGCTTGGATCAAAAGGAGATGTTAACTGGACTCTGCAACCACAGGAGCAGTCTCGAGGCAACTAGATGTTCCACATTTCACACTCACTTTATGTTGAGTACACATTCGTGAAGAATTTCCACTAAGCTTAGCTGTCTTTCTGTCTTCATTTCATGTAGGGTAGGAAGACAGTGAGAGAATGACAGCAGATTTCCCCCCTTCCCGAAACCTATTCGGCAGTGCAAAAGATCGTAATTCTGTTCAGGCTTGTGATTACATTGAAGATGTTATTGCATGGGAACAGATCTTTGTGGGAGATGACTGCTGCACAAACATTATGTGTTGTTTCAGCAGTGAAGTGCTATTGAGCCACAGTTTTCCAAAAGTGCTCATAAAAATTCTTGACAAAATGTCTCTTGTCAGGTTAGATCCTTGAGATTGGAATATCAGGGGAGCAGAGGCATTAACGAAAGCTGAGGTTTCATCTTCATAGATTTTCTCCAGAAGTCAGAGAAGAAAGAGGCTACGGCTCTGGGTTCCCTTGAACAGGAACCCATCTGCAGGTGCTCTAAGCCATGCACCGGAGAAGCCTGTCTCTCTCCACTGACTATAAATGAAGCCTAGGGAGACGTAGGCTGGAGGGATCACATTTTCAATTGAAGAAGTGAGCTTCGTGTTAAAGTCTAACTGACTTCCAGGATCTAGGAGGGATCCTGCCTTCCCCAGCAGGAGGAGGAAACAGTGAAGGACATCCCTGTAGACTGAGACATCCCTGTAGACTGAGACATCCCTGTAGACACTTGCTAACCAAAAGAATAGTATTCTGGAACTTCACCCTGTAAAGCTGGGATTATGGCCATCATGTTCAGTCTTGTAAAATACATTTGATAAAGTAGCAACTAACAGAGAACATGAATACAGCGTTTTACACCATGTCTGCTCAAGTCTGTAGCAGTCACCTTCTACTCGGTTCTGCTTTTGTGCTTCCTTTCACATTTATTCTCATATGTTATGGTAACTGGACTGGACAGCTGAGCTATGCTAATGTCAGCAGCGCTTAGGGAGCAGTGAGAGTACATAAATGTGTGTCTGAGGTGAGAAGGGGATCTGTAGCATCAAAACCAATCAGCAGTACCTCGGAAAAACTACTTGTCAAACTATACATGACGATCCAAAGTATGCCCTAGTTATGTGGTGATAGCACAACAGCTGTGTAGTCAAATGTGTTTTGAATTGAATTATTTAATTTGTCCAGTTTGGGTCATGTACACAGCTGGCTGAACACACAGATCTGTTTCCCAGAAGGTTTAAAGCACTTATAGCAGCTGGAATAACCTGTTTTGAAGCATACTTCAAATAGCAGAATTAATTAGTAAAACCTATATAGTGATGGTGGAAAACATTTTCTTTCAAGATTTATGGTATAGTCTAGGGGTAGACCCTTTTGTGAATCCCCGCAGTTTACTGTATGCAGCTGTTATACTTCAAAAAATCATAACAGAAGAAACTTACATGAAGTTTTAAATTACAACAATGAAGTGAAAAGTCATTATTTTGGGTGGTGTTTCAAATTTGGGGGTTTCTGTTTCTTGGGAGAGGTGAAAGAGAGAGTTGGGATGTGATGACTGGACCTATTGGGTACAGAAAGAGAGAGAACAGACAGGAGGGTAAGAAATTGGGTGTGAAATATATAAGTTGCTGCTGAAACAGTATTCCATGAACCAATTACCATGTATTTTTTTTAACTTGGTGACATAAAATACTGCTGTTCATATTTAGCACTCACTCAAGAGAATTTTGTATGAATATAGTTTGCTTAAATATATTCAGTATAAAAAGTGCAGGAGGGTTATTAACTGTTGCAAGGACACTCAAAAAGTCAGGAGTTCTGTCTTAGCAGAAATAAATGCGAATGATTTCTTTGAACAGGTATGATGATGCTATCCAGTTATATGATAGAATTTTACAAGAAGATTCAACTAACACAGTAAGTTTAAAAGATTTTTCTGAACTGCAGTGCTTTGTTGCTTGAAATTGCGATTACATTTTGTGGCTTTCACTGTGGAAGAACATGTGTCTGTATTACTGTATTTGTTTCCTTTAGTTTCCTATTATGATAACCTATGTTACTTTCATTACAACAGATGAGATTCGTTTCATGATGAGAAGGCGTGATGTAATACCTGCTTAAACACTGAATTTAGAAGACAGGATTATAACTAGCAACCTTTCCAGCAGTTTTAGTAGGGTTTAGATTGGGCCTTTCAGCTTTGAATATTCAGTATTTAAAAGACCTATATAGTCTACCACGTGTCTTCTGTCTTCCTAATGTTTAATCTTACTTAAAGATTAAGTATGGATACACTTAGGTAGTGCTTGAATAGCAGTTATTTTGATTTATCGTCTGGGACACTTTACTAGCTTTTGAATCAAAATGCTATAAAGCTTGCCAGTCATATAAAACAAAATTTAGGACGAGAGGAAATGGCGTCAAGTTGCGCCAAGGGAGGTTTAGACTGGACATCAGGAAAAACTTCTTTACTGAAAGAGTGGTCAGGCCTTGGAACAGGCTGCCCCAGGAAGTGGTTGAGTCACCATCCCTGGAAGTATTTAAAAGACGTGTAGATGAGGCGCTTAGAGACATGGTTTGGTGGGCATGGTGGTGTTGGGTTAACGGTTGGACTCGATGATCTTAGAGGTCTTTTCCAACCTTAATGATTCTATCATTCTATGATTCTATGAAAATCTGTGACAGACTGTACTTTTCTTTTAAGCATTTTTGAATTCTGGTTATTAGATACCAAAATGAAGGTCTAGGGAAACTTGTAGCAATATATTTTCATGCATTCTTTTCCACAAAGATAAAACTAGAAATATGCAGAAACTATGGAGTTTCAAATTTTTATATCACATGTTGCAAAGTCAGTCAATTATTAATCATTATGAGGGTATAAGTTTGTCTGTGTTACTTGGTTTCGAGGAACTGGTTCTCCTTATTGGGTAAACTTCTATGTAAATGTAGTACTTGGGCTATTGGAGATGTTTTGGCAGTCTCATATAAACGTTCCTTGGTGCGTTTTGAACCTCTACCTTTTCTTCAGTCAGTTTATTTGATGTGGTCTGCTATTAAGGAGGGGAAAACACCGATAACTGGGGTTAGCTAGGGTATGGAGAGCTGGATATAGATGAAGTGCCATCACTTAAACTAAGTAAATCATTAACACACACCCCCCAACCAAATTAAAAAAAACCCCAAACCGACAACCAAAAAACACCCAAAATTGCCAAACGAGAAAACTATTTTCAAAGCAACACATCTGAAAACATTAATATCAAGTTAAGCACTCGGATGACAGTGGTAGATTATAAAGTCTGTGGCTTTTAGCAGTGATAGAAGTCATATTTTTTGTGCAAGAATAAAAAGAACTATTTCAATTCTTCACACTTATTTTTCGCTCTCCCTAGAGCAGTACTACTTGAACTGTGTTCTGGGAGACAAATGTAGGTGATCTGGTGTCCTTTGAAAGTCTATAGTGTTTTGAGTAGAAGTTTGAGCACAAGGTGCACAGCTGTGGATTTTATCAGTGTATCGCCTGAAGAGTTTCAGAGACGCTGTCTTCAGAGTCACGTTAAAACAAGATGGAACCCATCTACAGTGAAGCCACAAGATTAGGTCACTTAGGTGCACATTTTATGACCTTTTGCTGAAGCCAGTAGAAAATGGAGCACCATATTACAATGACTTTTGTGGATCACAGATCTTTGAAGTGTGCATTTTTGGCAGTTCTACTCTTCAGCTGTCTCAACATGGCTAACGTCATCTGAGTGGTTCGTTGGATAGTTTTATAAAACAAAATTATGTATTTAAATAAGTAATATGCATGACTAGTACCTAATTTGGATTTCCTCCCTAACAAAATCATAAATATCCATAAAATGGTAATATTTAGAAGCATAAGATGTAAATATTGTAACAGCTGCATGATCTACTGGATTTCTTAAGATCTGAGAACAGAAATGAAGCGTTAAATGCAAAGCAAAGGTTCCTTGCTATATAGCTATAGAATAGGTTGGCTAAGCCTTGCCTGTGAAGAGTGGAAGTTAAATAGAAAGTTTTGATAAATTGTCACGTGTAGATTTCTTTGTGTCTTTTACCTGTTTATTATTTCCATGCACACATGTGGCTGCTGTAGGAAAATAAATATTTCAAGATTTTAAAGAAGAAACTGTTGCTGAGTTTGTCTTGGCACTCACCTTACCTTATAGCAATTTCTTCTGGTTTGCTGACACATGGAGTTGCTTATATACACTAAACATTTTGGCAAGTGCTGTAAGTGAAACACAGACGTTTGTTCACACGAATCATGTAAAAATCATACTTTGCATTGACTGATAGTTTCAAATAAAAGCATGGAAAAGGTTTTTTCAAAAAATGACTTATTTTAGACACCTAGCAGACTTTTCCATTATGAAAAGTGAACTTTGAACTCAAATTGTGTAATGGACATTTACACTTTTGGATGAGGTTTTGTTGCATGCAAAACTCTGAAATCAAGATAACGAATTATTTTATTTCAATTCTTAGGATGGAATTCGAAGTACTCTGTTTTTAAAAGGTGATCATCTCAATGTTTTATCTCTCTATGAGCTTACTTGCTGAAAAAGATGACTCATTTGACAATGGAGCAATGTTGATGTCACTTCAGAGATCATGTTTCATTTTTCAAAGCATGTGGGCATTGAGTAAGAGTCTGTCCCTTCTCTAAAGAGTTTAACATTAATGAATGAAATATGACTCTTGTGAAAAGTACAACTTCTGTGCATTTTAATAGGGTAAGAGTGGGAACCTTTTCCATTCTTGTCCATTTTGGTTGAAATGAAGGCTTCTTAGAGCTGTAGCTGGCAGATTGCTCTGTTATTAAGGCTGCATAACATTTTCTGGTTTAGGGACTTTTTTATTAATTGAAATTTAATGTAGTATCCAATTGAAAATCTTTATATTGGTGCTGAACAGTGGCTGAGTTGTTTGTAGATCTTCAGACAAAATGCTTGGTCTGTTTCTGAGAACAAAATAAGGGGGTCATTGGTTTTTTTGCAGGGTTGGTAGAAAGGACTTTTTTGTTTGTTTTTGCTGTTACTGTATTTCATTGAGAAATCCTCATCCTGCTCTGCTTTGGAGGAAGGCCTTGGTTACAACAGGAAAAAAGCTCTTGGTAGAATGCAGCTTTTATTATACTATGAGAAAAACGTCCAAACTGGCTAAGTTACAGGCATTTGAAAATCTTCACTTCATGTTCTTCAGTAGAGACTGGTGGAATTTTTATTAAATACATCTTCTTAAAATCCCACTTGTATTGAGCATGATCTATTCCAGGCTACAGAGACTAAGCAGGACT
This sequence comes from Fulmarus glacialis, assembly GCF_000690835.1. Classification (NCBI taxonomy): domain Eukaryota; kingdom Metazoa; phylum Chordata; class Aves; order Procellariiformes; family Procellariidae; genus Fulmarus; species Fulmarus glacialis. The sequence continues at coordinate 19,064 of NW_009206235.1, read as the reverse complement.
TCCTTGCAGTTGCTTCTAATGGCTGTAGGGCTGTGGGAAAGGGGCAGAAAGTAGGGACACTCCTTTCTTTTCTGAGTTGCACCCAAGCGATGAGCAGGAGAAGGAGAAAAACATCCAGAAGAAACTGAGTAAAAAGAGAAGGAAGCAGAATTGTGAGGACCAAAAGAGAGAGGGACAGGTAATGGAAGATTAGGTGGTTAGTAGACAGGAGAGGTCAGGTCAGATGTAGCCATGCAACAGATGGCTTGAAGGGTGGGTAGGAGATCAGAACAGAGGGATTTGTATTAACATTAAAGTCTTGGGCTCCCTCCCTGCCCCCCCCCTCCAAAAAAAACCCCAACAAAACCACGTTTTGCCTTGAGGCACTGTATGTTCTGCTCTCAGAATAGCTTTGAGACCTACTGGTGAAATGTTTCTTATTCCCTGTAGTACCTGGCATGTATTAGTTCTTTCAGTAACTGTTTTAGCTCTAATGGTTAAGGCATATACCATTTGAATGCTGCAAGTAACCAAACTTGTAGTTTTACAAGATGGAATTTCATTAAAGAAAACCCAGGTACACTTTATACCTTCTGGAGATAAGGCTGAATGCTCAATCATGCTACTTAAAAAATACCAGAATCTGCACGCCCTTAATGACTGGTAGTCTTTTGAAGTAGTTACTGTTTAGCGGTATCCTTTGTAAATTCAGATAATATAAGAGCTAAACTTTGATATAATTTTGTAGTATGAGGTATCATGCCACATTCAAACTCAAGACATTTTCGAACTGTAAGTTGATCTTCACAGTGTTCAGTATCTTTATTAGCGTTCTGGATACTACATTAGGAATTACGTTTTGGATGGATTGCTTGTGTAAAATTCAGTAGGAAATTTGCATGGAATTGATAGATCCGTATTTTCTATTTGATACGTAAGTCCTCATTTCTGGGAATGGGGCTCTTACATAAGAACCTTACAAATGGAAGTAGTATTTTGAATGTTTTTTTTCTCTCATTTGTCCCACAGCAGCCATGTGAGATGAAACAGTACTGAGATTTTACATATGGAGAGCAGATGAAAGCCCAGCTCTGCAAAATTATTTGGGACTCGGTTCCTAAGCAGGCGGTTAGCTCTCTGATTTTACTACTGATTTCAATTCTGTAATGAATATTAAATGAGGATTTTTTAAGCTATGTGTACATGTGTGTATCAGATTAAATTTAATGCCTTTTTGCCTTATTTTGCTCTGGCAAAGATTGTGCTTTTGGGGAACAATTTGGATGTTGACCCATCTATTTTAATTAGATAGCTGAATATTTTTGTCAGTTGGGCCTTTCTCAAGGTGGCCTGTCCAGGAGTGCGAAGAAGATTGATGATGAGAAAGGAAATTTTGTTCACGTGTTTAAGACTTATGTTGGTGTCTAACCCACTCCACTGTCATCCTTGCGATCTGCAGTTTCTCCTGATTCTTCAACTCAACCATCAAGAAGATAGCAGAGCACTTGGATCAACACCAGGGGAAAGTGAGATAAGGCACAAAGTTCTGCCTTAATTCTAATCCACAGAAAATCTGATGTCTTTATTGGGATAATTCTTCTGCTGTTTTTCTTGCTGCTTTTTCAACTAAGCTTTTAATACAAGACACTATATATGCTTGCTTAGCTTAGGGCATGTGGATAATCTCATTAACTTCATGGGTCTAGTAATATAATTGTGTGAGTGAAGAATTAAAAATAGAATTTTCAGAACAAGATAGTGTTCTGGGTGAAGCTGTTGTCTTTCAGGGTTAGTAAAATACTTCACTAACAACTCTGTTGTTTATGGGAATGGGCAGGAACAAGTGTATGATCAACAGCATGGTCATATGAAGTTACACTTTCCTGTACTATTTTGAGATTCTTTTCCTAGCCAAGCTGGACATGTTTCAGAAGAGGCACAGGAGATGGTTGAAGACGTGTGGGAATCCAGGTACTAGAAAGATTCAGAGCAAAATCTTAGTACTTAGTATCATGTAAATAGGCAACAATTATATTATGAATATCTGAGTTCATTCTTCCTAACATGGCTTCTATCATTGTGCATTTCTATCATGTGCTACCATCTTGACTGTATAGTTAACTTTTTTCCCCCAGTTTCTTATCTCTGTTAAATAAGATGAGAATAATGAGCACTAAGTCTGATCATTGGATATCTATTTATCATCTGAACAGTGATAATTCTTTAAAACTCCTGCAGTAGTTGTGCATTCATTTTGAACAGACAAGAGACCTCCCATTAACTTCTTGCAGATTTGTACATTTATCTACAGGATGCTTTAAGTTTCAAAAATGAAAATTGCTCACCAAATGAAGTGTCTACTAACAGAGGGAATTTTCTGAGATGATGTGTCTATGTTTCATTAAATATGTTGCTAGCACTGCCAGGAAAGACACAACTAGTCCTAAACTTAAGTTTGTATGGTGGTACTTTTAAAGGGCGTTGAAAAAGGTAGCCTGGCACTGTGTCTAATACACGATGGAGTTAGTGAGAGGCGTGAAGAGCTGCAGCTGCTGCTTCAGATAGTCCCCAAGGAGGATGGATGATTAAGCTGGGGATGCACTATGTGGATCCTAAAAACCTGTTTTCTTCTTTTGACAGAGCATCATTTACCTTTGCTAGGTTGTTTTTGCTTCTTGTTCAATAATGATCAGTGAAGGGAGAGAGCAGAGTGCATTCCAGCATTTTTCCCATGTTTTACTTTTGTGAGTATAGCACTTTTAAATGTTGGTAGAGAATTTGTCCCTTGAAATTAAGTATTTGAGAACATAAGAACAGCTATACTGGAGTTGTGCCAAAAGTTCATTTTGCTTGTCCGGTTTCTGACAGTGACCAATTGCAGATACCGGGAGAAATGTATAAGAACACAGCAGTCATACAGTATGCTCTGGTCTCTTCTGCCAGTTTCTATTCATCTTCATGTTACGGTTTTCCTGTGTCAGAAGTAGTAACTGGTTTTAAAAAAATTTCTGCATTGAATTTTTTTTAAACTGCTTTTTGAACTTGTATAAATTTGGTTGCATGTGTCTGCAACATCTTTCAGAAAGGAAATTTCATCATTTATTCATGGATTGGGCAAGTCTCCTCCCCTCCTCCCCCGCCCCAGCTCTTGAATCTAACAATTTTATTTGATACCCCTAATTAGTCTGTTACGGTCAGCAGTTTTCTGTTCACTTTATATATGCTCATGATTTTAAAGTTGTTCTGCATTTTTCTTCCCTCTGAGCTGAGAAGTCCTAATCTGTCCAGCAGTCCTTATTGCCATTCTGTGCCCTGAAACCCTGCTGCTGTTCTGAGTGTCCTTTCTGGTTGTTTTTTCTGTGTTTGGATGAGGAAGGATAGGACAGAACTGCAGTCAGTATTGAAAATTATGGAATTATACAGTGGCAAAGTGATACCACTGATGTATTCTGTTCTGTATTCTTTTCTGATAATTTCAGCATCACAGTGTTGTGGGTTTTGGTTTGTTTAAGACCTCTTCTGAACATTGAACTGATGTTTTATAGAACTGTTTATTGCAGCACCAGCCTCTCCTTCCTAACTGGGCAAATTCAGAGCGCTTTGCTATGTATATTAAATTAGTATTGTTTTACCCTATATGCAGCCCTTTATCTAGATTAAATTTCAGAGGCTGTTTTATCATGCTGACATTCACTGTTGTGAATGCTATTGTTTGCAGTTGACTTTTGTTCTTCATACTTGAATAACTCATTATCATCAATTAACTTTAGCGTGTCACTGTTAATACCCTTGTTAGATTATTTATGAAGACACCGAATAGTAGTTTTTAGTACAGGTGACTCTGGGATTCTCAGTGCAGAGAAGTAGATAAGAACCCTTTTCTCCTCTATTTTATATCTTTTGGCTAATTTATTTATCCATGTGAAGACCACCTTCTCTTACCCTGTAGTACCATAGTTTCCTTCAGAGCTTTTGGCTTCAGAGTGAGAGATCTTCTTGAAATTATTTTTGAAATCAGAGTTGACTTTTAAATGGATCTTTTTTCATCCACACTCTTAGTGACTCCTTTGAAGAACTCCAGTAGATTTGGGAAGCCTTACTTGCCTCTGCATAAACTGTTTTTACTCTTCTTTGGTATATAGCATTTTTCATGTTTTCTGATTCCAGGCTTTAGCTTTTTAGCCTTTATAGCTTGTACAATTTGCTGTGTGCTGGTGTTAGACTTCATGGGCTGTTTTTATTGGATTCCCCCTAGAACATTGTAAAAAGTTGTGTTCATCATTGCTGCTTGTGCTTTGACATTATCCCTAAAGGAGCTGCTTCAACTCAGCAGCTCTGTGCCTGTATAGGTTAATTTGCAAGATTTGGCTTGATTTAACTGTCTTCCGTGGTTAACTATGAAAAAACTAAGTCTGGTAAGAGTACATTCGTTATTATGGTTGTATTCAGATTATATGGTATTTTTTGACATCTCTGTAATTCCTTCCCTTTATCTTTGTTGTAGCTGTTTACACTTCTCTTTTGATTTGCATATTGCAATTGGAAGGAAATTATTTTAATGTGTCTTAGACCAAATGCACATTTTCTAAAATGTTAAGTCCTGGATAAAAACATATTTAAAAAATTGAAGAATTTCTTTTTAAGATGCAAAATATAATTTGTTTAATGCTGCAGCAATTATACAGATATGAAATTGCTCCTTTCTTAGAGGTGTCAGTCCCTGAAAATTCTCCTACTAATACTTTCTTTGCAACCATGAAATTTAGAACAATCTTAGACTCTCTCTTGGTATGTTTTACTAATCAAATGCAGAAGTTGATAAATGTTCAAATCCTCACTTCAGTTTGAGTCTACTTAATGCTAATTAAAAAGAATCATGACAAATGGAGGATTAGTTCTTGTGCCAGATTGGGGATTATTAGTCTTTAAAAGAAATAGCTTGGAAAGGTTCACTGTTTAATAAATATGTGACATACTGAAGTACCTTAGTCCATATGATACTGATTACGGTATAAGTGTTTCTTTAAGATGGCATATATCTTTCCATTGAGAATGCTGGATTTACAGAATCTGCCAATAACCATTCTAGCGTTTTATTTTAAACTCTGGAAAGCTGATAGGGGAAATTCCATGTCATGGATTCTGCATGGTCAAACATGCAGATCTTGTTGCAGCACTGAAATTTTTGTCTTTTCCTTTTCATTTAAGGTGGAAGGAGAAAGGAGATTGAGTTCACTTTTGTATCGGGCTTGTTCTTAAAAACCTTACTGTTGTGATAAAAAGAACCGAAATGTAACTCTTGGACGTTATTTTTCTGTCTTTGTTAACAAAATTATTACAACTATTTTAGTATGCTTCATAGATTTCAAAATCATCTCAAATCTTGTAGTTAAAAATAGTTTCTCTCAACTATTCTTAGTGGACTTAAAATTAATGATTGAACAGATTTGTACTCTTCATTCTGCGGTTTTTTAGTATATTGCAATAGGTCCCTTAAAAATGAGATTATATTTTTGAAATGTGAGATTTTTACTAAACAAAGCCTTGAAGCATAATAAAACATATGAAGTGGCCTGGTTTTCTCGTATCAGCTGATACGAAGGCAGGTAATAAATTGCATGTATGAAATAAATGCTAGGTAAAGCTTCTGTAGAATTGGTGGGAGTCTGCCTTTCCTCATAAAATAACTAGTTTTTGTCTGGTAAAGTGGTTGTTAGCTTTGGCAGTGGTTCTGTGCAGTCAAACATTTTGCTTAATTTGATGGAAATAAAGAAAAATTGATGCTATGTGTATAAATTGTCATTAGTTATGCTGCTTTCCTCAGGACGCTCAGTAAGGGTACCGAGTGTGAGCCCCAGCTCACAGAGGAGGAAGCTGATACACACAGGGAACTAGATAAGGGGTCAGGGACAATATAAATCAGAATAAGAATTAGAAGTTTACAGCACACAAAATGGTCCATGTCCTAGTTTTAGTGCTGGCTTTTTCATACATGTTTTTCTTAAAGCATTGACTACTGGAGTCATACTGACTTTCAGTTTTTATTTAAAAAAAAAAACAACTTAACTGGTAGTCTTCACAATTCAAAGAAAAGCTAGAAAGTCAGATGGGAGAGTAGTCTGTGAATAAAGATAAAAGCAGTAGTGGTTTGTTTTAATTTCCTTATTTTTTAGTCTGTCTTATCACTCCTAGGAGTCACAGATCTGAATACTTCAGATCTACTGAACACCTATGTGTATGTCTCTTGGCAATGCATTCAGAATATGTGTGTTTACAATTTTATTTATGTGATTGAAAAATGTGAGTAATTACTTAAAAAAAACCCTTACATCATTGGCTTCTTCCCAGCGGTTTTAAAGAGACTTGCAAAAATTCTATACTACTATACATTTTGTTCATCCTTTAAATGTCAGCACTGTTTTGAGTGTCTGAGCCTCTTTTTTGTAAACTAAGAGTTCTCTGTAAATAAACTGACTTATCCTGGCATTTTTGAAGGTTTATTTGAGGGTGAAGAGAGTGCAGATTTCAAGCCCTAGATGCTGCTTTATTTTTGGTGATAAGGAAGGTGCATAAAAAAGGAAGTCTTAAATTCTGCTTTTCTCAAATAAGAAACAAAAAGTGTAATTTTGAAGAACTGTTGTGGGATTGGGTGCAGTTTAGAAGCAAATAAATCTTGTCAAATGTATATGTAATTAATTTTACTCCTAAGTGCTACCATCAGAACATGTTAATTATGTCTAATCCTTTTATCCTCATTATTTGATTGCGTTAGATGATGTGCTTGTTAAAGGTAAACATCAGTTTATATTTGTGACTAGAAATAGTTGTAGCTTTTCATAAATCCATGTCTTGTGGTTACAGTGATTTATGTTATTTGGGAGTGTTGTGGTTAAGAAATAAAGCAAGCATGGAGAAAATGTGTTTCCAGACTCTTTTGGAGGACTTGCATGCAATTGAAGGAGTTGCATTAGAAACGAAAAAGGAGGGTGACTTATGTAGACTGTTCCTGTTTGCCATTGCAAATTAAGTTGTCAGATGCGTTGCTTGATTTTATGTATTAAACAGATGATTTCAGTTCTCAAGCACTTTAGTTTTGATCAGTTCAGTCTCTTGATTGTTTTTTCCTTAAATTTTGAAAATAACAGCTGAATTTTTTAATCCAAAAGCTACATTTTAAAGTAGATAGTCTGTCACCTACAAAACAGCTTCTGTCTTCCTAAGCCGTAATTGCACGACACGCCTGGCTGTGCACGCTGTTATCCCCACTTTCCCTTCTTTCGTGTTTCGGGCTCAGTGAGCAGGTCACTGGGCTGTGTGTAAGATCAGCCTTGGTAGTGAGTTAACACTGCCCTGATGTTCCCACCATAGCAAGGGTAGTGACCTGCTTTACGAAATGCTTTGAGACCTCTTCATAAAATGTGATAGAGAGCAATGGTTTTGTTTTGATTTGGTTTTTTGTTTAGTAATAGTAGCAATATGATAACCATGTGGGATTATTCTTTTTATATTTTAAAAAAAAGTTTAATTACACTGTTATCTTTATTTTAAAAACTCAAAATAAACAGTGTGTATTATTGTTATAGTGATAAATGTGGTCAGCAGTTAAAATTTCCAGAGTCAGTTATGGCTTTTAGCCAAATGTCTCCCAGTAAAAGTAGGATGATGAATGTAACTTCACATGTTGCAGTTTGACAAAGAAGCAGCGGAAAACAAAATGACTGTGGGTAAACCCACCACGCTGCCTCTGTCCTGATCTGTCTCTTGACCATTCTGATGAATTTTCTCTCTGCCTGTGCCTTGTGTTTAAGCAGAAGAATGAAATACTTTTTCCTCACTTGAGTCATTTTCACTGACTTTTCATCAATTCTATGTTTGTGCGGGAGGTGAAGAGGATGAACTCAAAGGAAAGAATAAACCTACAGTTAGTGTTAAAAGCCTTTCTAGCTATGCTGTTTGGTAGCTTGAACTAGTTTGCTTAAATGCTACACTCTTTTCTTCTGGAAGCAATGAATTTCTTCAAATGATGATGAAAGGATAAGAAATTATTTAAGAGAATAGTTATGTTTCAAATACTGTAAAAATACAAGAACGCTTTTGGGATATAGAATCATAGAATAGTTTGGGTTGGAAGGGATCTTTAAAGCTCATCTAGTCCAACCCCCCTACTATGGGCAGGGACATTTTCAACTAGATCAGGTTGCTCAGAGCCCCGTCCAACCTGACCTTGAATGTTTCCAGGGATGGGGCATCTACCACCTCTCTGGGCAACCTGTGCCAGTGTTTCACGACCTTGATTGGAAAAAATTTCTTTCTTATATCTAGTCTAAATCTCCCCTCTTTTAGTTTAAAACCATTTCCCCTTGTCCTGTCGCAACACGTCCTGCTAAAAAGTTTTCTGCTGTCTTTCTTATAAGCCCCCTTTAAGTACTGAAAGGCTGCAATAAGGTGTCCCTGGAACCTTCTCTTCTCCAGGCTGAATAACCCCAACTCTCTCAGCCTTTCTTCATAGGAGAGGCGTTCCATCCCCCTGATCATTTTTATGGCCCTCCTCTGGACCCGCTCCAACAGGTCCATGTCTTTGTGCTGAGGGTTCCAGAGCTGGACGCAGTACTGCAGGTGGGGTCTCACCGGAGCAGAGCAGAGGGGCAGAATCACCTCCCTCGATCTGCTGGCCACGCTGCTTTTGATGCAGCCCAGGATACGGCTGGCCTCCTGGGTTGCGAGCGCATATTGTCAGCTCATGTCCAGCTTTTCATCCACCAGTACCCTCAAGTTCTCAGCAGGGCTGGTCTCAATCCCTTCATCCCTCAGTCTGTATTGATAACCAGGGGTTGCCCCGACCCAGGTGCAGGACCTTGCACTTGACCTTGTTGAACTTCATGAGCCAACATGGGCGCATTTCTCGAGGTCCCTCTGAATGACACCCCATCCCTCAGGTGTGTCAATCTCACCACTCAGCTTGGTGTCATCTGCAAACTTTCTGAGCGTGCACTCGATCCCACTGTCTATGTCATTGATGAAGATATTAAACAGTACTGTTCCCAATAAGGACCCCTGCAGGATACCACTTGTCACTAATCTCCATCTGGACATTGAGACAGTCCACCCATCAAATCCATACCTCTCAGTGTATATATAATCCATACCTCAGTATATGTGACTGTGATCTTAGGAAGGTACATCATGAAGAAACTTAATTTCAGAGCTAGCTTAAATTCAAAGATTAAAATTGTTTAAGGTATTGTTGAAGAGTTGTCTGTTCCCGTGCTGTCAAGGTTTCCGTAAGGTGATACCCAACTGTATAACCTCTTTATAAGATACGAAATGGGATGAGAGCTATGAAGGGAATAAGCAGTGAGATTTCATTACTGGAAAAGTATGCTTTTTTTTTTTCCTCCCACTAATATTATCTCATGGAGAAATGGTATATGAGTGTATGCGTACACGCAGACACAGCACGCACACCAGACCGTCTGTCTTCTTGTGTCTGACTATGGTGGTTGTGATCACCCAGGAGAACAGGAGTTATAGGCAAAGCAGGAGGCTGATGCTTTGTTCTTTGAGGCATGTTATGCTGGAATTTGGTTTTACTGTCAGATTCCCGATCTGATGATTTTCAGGCTGGCTGAGGTGTAGTGCTGTTTGCTTCAAAATCTGTCAGACTGCTGGGAAGATGTCCGTTGTTTTGAATTACACCTTAAGTGTGTTTTGATTCACAACTCCTAGAGGTCTGAAAATTGCTTTTAGAGAACTGTAACCAAAATACTTCAGCGACTGGAGTATTGGATTGAAGTACAGAATAATCAGCTATTAAAATTCTGTGCATCTTTTCTCCTGGTGGTCTGTAACAACTTTTATGGAGTTCAAAATTTAAATACATTATAATTCTTATAACTCATTTTTATGTTGTTTATTATGAAATACATTTTCCATCCACATATCAAAGTACTACTCAGTTTTGCCATTGAAATGGCTATTTTGTATTCCCTTTACATTGAAGAGCCTACTTTGTGCTCTAAGAATGATGAGAAACTTGTTTATGAAGTTGGTGTGTATTCAACATTAATTAAAGATGGCATTCAGCACTTCCAACAAGAATCTTTAAAAATGGCTGAAAGCCATATTTATACAGTGGCAACCAGGATGCATCTGTGTGATTCTCTAAGACTCAGTCACCATCTCTCCTCTATGGTCATGGATCTTGTGAATGACAAGGTGGGGGTCTTTGTAATGGCTGAAGATTAGCATCCCCTGCTGTTTTGTAATTATCAGAATCTGGACAGTCATTTATTTGAATGAAATAATGCATATAGTTTGTGCCTCCAAAGAAAAGCATACATAATGTGATTGTAAGAAGAGGTTTTCAGTCTCTCAGTGGGATGTCATAGGGTATGTTTATAAACTTCAACCTGGCAGTTGCTCTGCAGTGGAATTCCACTGGTATCGAGATAATAATTTGCACAGTCAAATTGCTTTCTTTACAAAAACCCAGGGAATTATGAGACCCTAATCCTTTATTAATGTCAACCCATAGGCAGCAAGAAAGCGTAAGATTGCCATTCGAAAAGCCCAGGGGAAAAATCTTGAGGCCATCCGAGAGCTGAATGAGTATCTGGAACAGTGAGTGTCTCACAAGAATACGGATTGTGTTTTGCTATTCTGATAAATCTTTTTAATTAAAATGGAATTTGCATTTGATTTACGCTTTTGCTTCCATGCTAGTCATTTACAGAATCCCTTTGCATTCTTTCTTTTTTTCCTTTTTTCCTCTCTTGTCTTCTATATACAGATTTGTTGGAGACCAAGAAGCTTGGCATGAGCTTGCAGAACTTTACATCAATGAACATGAGTAAGTTGTTTGCTGAGTCCACATAAAAACTGTTAAATAGAAACCTGCTCTATGTAAGTCAAAGACCTCAGTGATTTTTTTGAAGGACTAGTGTTAGAAAGTATGCTGTTTCATTTTCAATATAACAAGCATCAACAGGAAATAATTACCAACCTTATTTGACTATCAAATGCTTTAAGAAGGCATTTGATTTTAAAACAGAAACAGTTTAGTTATTTACCTGCATGTTTCAGTCATTTATTCAAATCCGGTATTTTAAAGGAAGTGGTTTGAGTGTAGCAGGGAACAGCACTTATTTCCCATAATTTTTCGTTCAAGTGATGTTTTTTACTAGTTATGGATTTTAAATTCTTTACTTCTAAAATCAGTTGATCACGGCAACTGATATCTGATTTTCTTTTAGCCTACCTCTGCAAGAACTTTTAGTAACCTTTAAAAAAAAACCAAACCAAAACAAAACATGGATCCAGAGTTAGAGGCATCTGGTCGCCTGGGTACAAAACCCAATGCAATCAAGAATGCTGAATGTTGTAGTAACTTGCTTATTGGATATTTAATGTTTTTGTTAGCTTTTTTTATTGCTGTAGTGACAGGAGGAAATCCCAGTGTGAGAGGATTAGCTTAAAGCCTTAGTGCAAGTTTTCTAATATCACAGCATTAATTCTAACCTCCACCCAAAGGCGTATCCTTTTTTCCCCCTTCTTTAGTTCTTCAGCTCAGCCTGAATTATATCACATTGTTTCCTTCCTTCCTTTCTAGAGAGTAGTAAAAGAATCAAATTCTCAAGGAAGAAATAGCCATTCTCACTGTGGGGAAAAAATTATTCCCCCATCACCTCTCCTTCCACCCCATTCTCGAAGAAAATAATTATTAAACTCTTTAAAATGCTGACTTAAGGAATAATCTAGAATTCTGATACCCAGATTTCCATTTGTTTTGGGAAATTGACCAGCCACTTTTCCAAGAAAATAGCTATTTTTTTAAAAAATGGCTAGAAAGATATTTAAGCTTGTCAAATCTGTCGGTACAAAAGTGAATGATAGAGTGGTGCAAACATATGTATTCCACTACTGGGTTGGGGTTTTTTTTGCTATAATCTTTCTTACAAAATTGTGTAATAAAACCTGAGAAAGAAATTGCTTTTGCTTGTATGTGTCTTGGTCTGTAATTCCAATAAAAATAATATGTAGAACTTTCTCCAGTTCATTGAAAAAATTTACTGTGCTCACTGTACTTTTATAAGCATCATTGTTATTATTTTGATGATTAAATTGGGGAAAAAATTGGAATCTTGGCTAAAAAGCAGCTAAAAGTTAATTTTAAAAAAAGGAAACATTTCATCAGCTTACTTGTTTTATCAGTGTCGCAAATTTAGTCTTGCTTGTGAAATCACTGTGCTATTACCATTGTTCATAAACACACTTAGATGTAAAAGGTTTATATAGTCCTCAGTTCTACGCTCTGTTCCGTTACGAGGACTGCGGCTTCTGCTTATGGAGAATGAGGTGGCTACCTTTTTTCTCCAAATTAATATTTGAAATGCATATGCGACTATCATAATGGGCACAGGAGAAAACCACAATATGTTCATTTTAAAAAATAAGATTTTAAGATCATATGGTTTAATGTTGTTGCATAATCGCTAAATTGCTTTTACTGTGATATTAAATATCTACCCACACTGTCATTATAAACATTGCCTCTCTGAATTTTGGAATCCTATCATGTAAACTCTGCAACAGTGCTATCACATGTCTGTAGAAGATGCAAATTCTGCAGGAAACTCTTATTAGTTGAAAGATTATGAAGCTAAGGTTTTTATAATGAAATAAACATAGATTTTGAGATTGACATCTTAATTCTTTCTGAAAGCTTTCATTTAAAGAAAAGTACTAGCCTTTTCTTTTGAAATTATAAGTTGTTGCTCGTTTGGACTGGTATGATGCTATTTTCATATATAGATTTGAACTGTTTGATTTTTAGAACTGTTCTTAGTGTGGTTTTTCGATCTCACTTCTGTGGTTGACTGTGAGCAGGTAAAGTTAACTGACAGCGTAAGTGCTCTGGTCTGTAGCTTGGTTTGTGAATCCTCAGGTAGCTGAATTTTCTTGTAGAAAAAAATGAACTATTTTGTAGTCTGAGTTCAAATGTCTTACAGTAACTAATGCCTGTTTCTACTCATAACTCTTGTTGATCAGAAATGGCACTTATTAATAAGAAATAAGTATATTAAATGCTTTCCGTTAGCTGTTCCATATATACCTAGACTATTAAATTTTGTGTATTTTTCACTATCTATGATGTAAAAATAGTAACTTGAGGTTTCAAACACCATTTAAAAATAAAACATTTTTCTCAATTGTGAATCACGTGAAGTTATAGGGGGAAAAGTAAGACTTCTTTTATTGTGCTGTAAAGAAACTGAGGCAAAGAACTGCATACTCTGCTTCATGTTGTCACTGTTTTTTGTATTCCTCAGCTATGCAAAGGCAGCCTTCTGCTTAGAGGAGCTTATGATGACTAATCCACACAACCACTTATACTGTCAGCAATATGCTGAAGTAAGTATTTTCAGAAAAATCAATTATGTTTGAATACATACTCTGTTTTTATGTTACTGAAGTGGTGAAAATGGGATAAAAATGGTTTCTTTAATTTTTCCCTAGGAGATTTAAGAGAATACACAGAGAATGTTAACATCTCATAGAACTTTACATGTTAAAAAAACTGTGTTTTCTTACTCAGTGTGACTAAGCTAAGTATAAGAGTAAGGGCAGGAATTAAGATAAAAATTCATTTTAAATGAGCTATTCTTGTTGAAGTGTTTATGCACTTTTCAAATTAAGTGCATGAGAAGTTAAACTTTTCCACAACAACACTGCCTAAGAGGTTATGATATATTGCCTGTTATTGTGGAGCCAAATCTTGGAATCCACATGGGAAATTTTGCCTGAAAGAGCACTGGGGGAAGACACGGCCCTTAGAAGCTTTAGCTCAAGGTTTTTAGCCATTTGCACTCTTTTTAAAGGTGTATTTTTTTTTTTTTCCAAAATTATACTGTTAACTGCTTAAAATGGATTTAATTTATTTTGTTAATATGGATAAAATTGGGTTAACATTAAAACTTGGAAGTCTAAATAGCTTTCTGGTAGAAAGACTGTGAAGCATGTCTTCTAGTATTTATCCCTCTTTTTGTTGATCTAATAACAGGCAAAATGAATAGAAAAACAATGGAGTAATCTTCTAAACTATGTGCGCTATTTTGCAGTTGAATAGATAATGAAAGGCATTGTGTCATTTTGTGTACTGGTGTAATGCTGTGTTGAAGGAATATAGAGTTAGTATGGATTTGTAGCAGTCAGAATTTAGCTTTAGATTTAAAGTTTGTGTTACTTTTTGTAAGAGATTGTCCCAAGGTCGTTAGTATGTATAAGTGCAAAATAATCACTTTTTATTCTATTTAAATTAATTAAATTAATGCTGGCTTTTTTCTCCTATAGTTTATATTTTAATATATAGTTTATTTTTTAAAATATTTTAAAATTTGTATATGAAAAGAGCTCAGATTTCTCCCAAGCCAGTATTTGGCCTTTGGTAGGACTAACCTGATTTGAAATATCATGTGAAACAAACCTGAAGTGAAGTTTCATAATATCTTTGCTTCAAGAGTGAATGCCTGAGTGAATGACATGTGCAAGTTTCAGGAGCTTATAATTTTTACAGGTTAAATACACTCAAGGGGGGCTTGAAAACCTTGAGCTATCAAGAAAGTATTTTGCACAAGCACTGAAGCTTAACAACAGAAATATGAGAGCTTTGTTTGGACTTTACATGGTAAGCATGATTATATGTTTTCCATGTTATCATTTTGAATATGTTTTTATGCATGTATATTCTTTACCATTTGCTGTTTTTTTTATTTTCTCTTGGTTTAACTTAATAGCTCAGATTATTAACACTGTTTTTAAATACTAAGTATGGACAATTTTATGCCAGTAAGTACTCCTTACTTGAAGTGCTCTTAACCGTTAAGTCTTGCCCATGTTTTCCGAAGCATTATAATTATTGGCACATGAAGGTAACTTCTTGAAAAAGGATTTAAAGTCATACTCCTCTCTACAGAATGGTGAACTGCCGAAGAGTATCAGCACAGTATGATGGCTGCTTTCTTCTTTCTTTTTTTTTTTTTTGTTTTTTTTAAAACCAGCCTGGGTTTTTTTCGTTGCTTTTTCTCACTCCAATTTCTAAATACAACTTTCTACTTTCAATTTCAGAACGAGTCTTTAGCTTGCACAGCATTGTTGCATTGTTGGCTTGAGTGAGGCCATGACTGCAGTAACTATGGGTAGCATGTACTGACACCAGTTCTTCAGTTTCTCCAAAGATACTGAGGCCTCTACTGAAGATCTTCCTTTAGATCCTAGATCTTTTAAAAGATCTTTTTAGGGACAAAACCAAAAAGGTTTCATATATTGTTTTTTTAAGAATTCTAGGCCACCCTTTTGTCTCTGGGGAGGGGGCAGTTTACAGAGACACATCAGGCAGGTAACTTTGAGGCTTCCTATAAATACCAGGCAATACGAGCTTCCTTTCAAGGACTTGTTAGGCATCACCTTTAAGACTCGGAGACTTGGGCCTAATCTTTTGAGCCCATCTGCAGAGATTCTTGGGTTGGTGAAAGAGAAAAGACTGGCTCCTTGCTGCTCCTTAGGTCATTTAGCTTTTTAGGAGTAAGTTTTGTAGCAAATCTGTTTATTGGCCTAAACTGATTTTTAAGTTATGTATACATATAGACTTCTGCATTGATTCTGGAACAGGCCTGGGGGTTTATTATGGCCATTCTTGGCTTGTCCTCTGTCAGATCTTACGTCCTGCTTGTTATTTTCAGTCTGTAAAGTAGATTTAGAGCCTGTTATCTATGATGATCTGGTTGGCAAACTTCAGCTAATATGACCCAAGCATTTGAGAAACTTTTTGTTTTGGCAGTGCCTGAAAATCATATGCATAAACCCTGATTTGCATAATGCAAGTTCATAACTGCAAAAAATGCGTGTATGCTCTGTTTCAGTTCTTCAGTTTTGCTCGGCTGGCTGCTGTCACATTTCACTAGGTGGTTTTTGCAAGCCCAGCTTGCCATCACTGCTTCTGTACCTACCCTTTGGCTCCTATTTCTTTGCAATGCTGTTTCCAGGCTTTAGGATCTGGTTTTGCTGTGGCTGCTGCTTTTGTACCTGACAGATGTGCCCCGCGTTTGTAGTCCCCAAAGAATGTCCATAACCCTGGTAAATTCTCCACAAAGGCTTTCAGCCGTATCTGCTGAGGAAACTGGTCAGTATTTCATCAAATTCAGGAAACGAGAGAATGATGCCGCATCTTAGGACCCTGACCCTGTACTAGATCACAAATTCAATTCCTGCGGGCATGGCTTCAGAGAACGTGTTGCTGAGTCTGTGGAGGCTGCTTCTTTGACGGTTCTGCTTCTCTTCCATTTCTGGAGGTAGTTTCAGGGAAATAGCTGTAAGGGAACGTTCTTTGAGTTTGAAGTGTAGTACTCATGTAGACATTTGCTTCCATGCTCCTTTTTAAAATCTTCTCTGGAGGTTCTTCATTGATGGATGAAAGTAGGGTTCTGTTGTTCTTTGCATTCAAGTACTTACGCACTCAGAAAGATGTTCTGGGAGGGAGTAGCAATGATTCCTTGTGAAGTAGATTTATTTATATAAGTGGAAAAGTCTCTGAGATGAGTTCTGTTCTTAAGTAATCTTTTTTATTTTTTCAGGTGAAGATGGGCATAGTTTATGTATAGATTCTTACCTGCTTTTAAAATGTGTTTTCTGAAAAAACAGGGATAGGGAAAAATGTCATGTTTTTAATGACAGTTTGGACACACAAGTATGTATTTTACATTGTCTTTGGTAACAAATTGAACAGGGAAAACTAATTTATAACTCTCACTTTAGAAAAAGCAAGTTGGATTAACTGATCATGTCCAGGTTTGGTTCCTAATTCGGTACACAACTGAACTGAACTCTAGTTTAGCTTTAATTAGAAAAAACAATTGTTTAAAAAGTTCAGCTAATTCTTAATTGGATGCTGTTTACCAGTAACTGTTTTTATTTTTTCTCTTTTTCCGCTATCACTCTGCATGGGGCTCTGAATGCAAAGGTGCTGAATGCTCTCAGTTTATTTCATACATATATATTTTATAGTTACACTGTTTTTATTTTTGTATTTCTAGTCTGCCAGCCATATTGCTTCCAATCCAAAAGCAGGTGCAAAAATGAAAAAAGATAATATGAAATATGCCAGCTGGGCAGCTAACCAAATAAACAGAGCATACCAGGTTAGTACATAATTGTTTCATGATACTCTTAATATGCTTTGTAGTTCTTTTCTGCACTTTTGTCAACTGCTGTTCAAGAGGTTAGATACAACGAGTAAATCAGCATAATTTGCTTAGATTTTTTGCCTTCTACTTCTGTTTGATTTCCTGGAAGCCTTAATTAATATAAGGTTGATATTTTACAGTTATTAATTAGCTTTAAACAGATTTTTTCCTACTAACATTAACTGAATGTACACTAGTGTAATGTTGACCTCCAAGACTCAGTTCTACAGCTAAGTATTTTAATAAAAATTGGTATGTCTTAATTCTTAGAGTGACTTGGTTATCTACTTCTATTTTACTAGAAAACAAATGAAAACTCTAGAATTTTATTTTCCTTCCGTTTATCCTGACCTTTCAATATCATGTTTAATGGTGTTCCTAATAATTCCTAATAATAACCATAGTAATTGTGACTGAAGTTGGTTTTGCATAGTTTTATATAAAAATGCCTGTTGAATTGTGAAAACGTAGACTTTGTAGGCCACAATCAAAGCTTACAGAAGTCATTAGGAGTCTTTTCAGCTATTTGAAAAGTTATGCATAAACATCTATATTTGCTTTTGTATTATAAGCCTCTATATTTTTTCTATAACTATGAATGAAAACAGGTTTTAGCTCATAGGTTCTGCAGTTCATGCATCCCAAACATAGTATGTCTATTTGACTCCCTTATAGCTATTCCTAATGATGTACCAAAGTTTATGTATAAGTAATCCTGAACATCAACATCATACTGTCCAGTTCTCCCCAGAACTTTTTCTGAGCAAAAATGTTGGTGTTAAATGCAAAGACTTTATATACATGTAACACTCCTTTCTCTCTGTAATATTTCAGTGTCAGAACCCAATATTTAATTTTTCTCTTGCTGCTGCTGTTTCACAGTTAATACTACCAAATGGCCTTTTGACCAGCTCCATCTATTATGGAATTAAATTAGGATTTTCTTTTATGACCAATGCAGTTTTCTTAATACACTGTATGTCAATTCATTGCCAAGAGCGCAGCTTCTTGTGGCTGACATGTTTTTGATGTATTACAACTTTGAAGTATTTTCCATTTCCCCTGAATGGCCCTGTAGCTTCTGACTGTACTTTACAGTGAAGAATATTGTTTCCCTGAGGATATAATTAAGCATTTTATACTTGTGTGCCTAAAGTTTCTTTCTCTGTTTTGCTGTTTAAATGACTCCCTGCTTTTCATTAATAAACCATTTATGTGCTCATGACAGTAAGGTGTGTATGAATTGCCACCTTTGTGGGCTTTCCCATAAATAAGCAGGACTTCTTTTGACTTCAGTATGTCTGACATTCCTGTAAGCACAATATTGATGTAAAACCCAAGTATTGCAAGATTTAAAAACAAACAAACAAACAAAAAACAAACCCCCCCCCCTGAAGAACAGAATACACAGTGGATTCACAATTGATAGAACAAAATAGGTTTTAAGATGTGTGAATTTTGAGTGAAAACAATTATTCCGTGTTTTACATCTTAATAAAATGAATTGTTTAGATTAGGGGCGGTTTGAACACATTTTAAGTGAATATTATGACTGAAGTTTCCAGTTCAAAGCACCAGTGGAGACCTGTTAGCACTTCTGGGAAACAGCCCCTTTCAAGGTGCATCAGGATGGAAATGTAAAACCAGTGTTGGCTGTGGAATGGTGGCATACCAAGATTAAGACGTAGAAATAGGCATCTCCTGGTTCTAAATATAATGAAAGCTTAGTTTTAACAGTTTGTAGTTACTTGACTCACAGCCAGATAAGCTTGCCTTTTTTTTTCTCTCCACATGGCTTTCTGTTAAGATCACAATATCTCTAACAAAGTATGACTTGTATTGGGGGGG
>NW_009206234.1:50111-61278 GCF_000690835.1 Fulmarus glacialis | reverse complement strand
CCACCTCCATGGGCTCCACACCATCAGCCACATGAGCAATGGCCATTGGTACCATGTAGCTGATGGTGCACCTCCTCTGAAGCTGCCTCCTCTTCCTCCACGGTTCCTGCAACGGTGGGCACGCACCTGCCTTGCTGCTCTGGGACCTCTTGCTACCAAGTATCCCTGGCATTCGAGGGCCTTGAAGCACACTGAATTATGGGCCAGCTGCCAGGGTCCATGTATTTATAGGGCCTGGAACAGAAGGCAGTGAGGTGGCTCATGACGTCAGGAGGCCACTGTGGTAGCGGATGTATGTGGCCAAATATGGCTGTTGTGGGAATTGGGGGTTCTGTGGCCTGAAAGATGCCCTACTGTGGGAGAAAGAGGAGGGTCAGGGGGGCTGAGGGCCCCTTTACTGGGGATCACTCCCCTGTGTCATTCTGCTGCCCCTTGGGCACAGGGACTGCCCTCTACCTCCCCTTGTGTGCCCTGGGCTCAAGCCCCCTCCTCATCTTGTGCCCGGGTCCCCTGGATGAGATGGTGGCGACACTGTTCCAGGAGGGTCGGGGGTCCTCTATGACCCCCCCACCAACCTGGCTCCCTGCAAGTGGTGCAGCCCCCCACGCCCAACAGTGGCTGCGAGGGGGCGAAGCATCTAGACATACCACCGGACCGAGGGAGGTCCTTGGGGCCTGGAGGTGACGGGGTTTGTCTTCAGTCTGAGGTTCTTGCTCTATTCTCTAGTTTTAAGGACAAACCTCCTCACTACTTTTTTTTTTTTTTTTCCTTCTAATAAGAAAGGGGAGACATGTCCTGGGAAAGACCTTAATAGTGTGTGCATTCTTAACACCTTGGCTTGGGAGTTGTCATGAATTTCTAAGTGGATGCAACTACTCCCTCCCATTTCTGTGGGAGTACAGACTACAGGTCATGACTGCTGTTCACAAAATTTCCTCTGACATAGGCATGCATTGATGTTTTCAGGAATGGCATGGTGCATGCCTATCTTGCATCTTCTTCTGCAGTGGGCAGTTAACGAAAATCTGAGAGAATGCTAAGACGTGTGAGTGTAGTGGACATGGTCTTCCTTATCTTTTTCCTGAGCTCAGTTAATAAAACTTGTATTAGATCATATAGCCTATATGCCAAAATAGGTATACTGCAACTCCACACCCTTTTCATTGTCATACACCCATCTGGTTACCCTGAACTAGTAGAGAAGCATCTCTGCAAAACAAAGGAGAAGTCTGCTAGGATTCCTGTTCTGCAGCTTCTACAAGGTACAAATGCTTCATACAATTCCTAGGCAGAGACATACCCTGAGAACAGCTATTGGACCATAATTTAAAAGGCTGGGTGATCCGATAGTTTGTTCTTATGGTCATCAGTACTATGTGACTAAGATGTTTTGCTCATTTTGATAAAGCAAGGCTATTGATCTAAAAAAGAAAAATGTCATTTTTTTGTCTTGTTTATCTCCAAGACACAGCAATTGCAAAATGAGACTTCTTCTGTTTACTCCTTATGTTAGGCAGACAATTTATTTTCAAGGTATGCCTCTGTGGAAATTATAGTTCAATCAGGTTTGATAGGAAAAGTTGTTATGGCAGAATTTTGGTTTACTTTGCAGTTTAAATTCCAGATGACTTCAAGACTGTCAAGCCGTCATCCTAACTGCCAGTACTAATACTGCCTCTTATTTATTTTTACTGGTATCATAAATATTAATAGAATTTTGCATCTACATTGTGTTTTCCATTCATGAATTTCAAAGGCTTTAAAAATGGTTAAAAATTCTTTCTCTCTCTGATAGGTAAAGGATTTTAAGCACAGATTCTGTACCTTTGACTGTTCAAAGGCTTAAATACTTATTTGCAGAGTGTATTTCCATGGATTTCTTGAGTAACTGAATCCCTGAATGCATGGAGTTACTAGCATCCATATTCATGGTAGTTAAATCACTTCATCTAGAGTCACCTAGTCAGGCAGAGAAGTCCAGATTATCATGTATAACTACTGGATTCTGACTACCTCTTCAACAGGAAATTATTTACCCATTTTGAATAACACTGGATTTGAAACCAAAAGATAAAACCAAGATTTCTCTGTGACAGAAAATGAAGAGAGAATTCTGAAGCCACTGGGTGTCGCTGCTTGACTGCATTTTGGTATAATAAATGTATGAAGGTCTGTGAGGACTAAAAATAATCTGCAACAGCTCTGAGTAGTGCTTCACTGGGAAAATACTTAATTGCTTGTTCAACAAACAGCATTTGTTATCAGTATCACAAGTTCCAAAAAACTTTCTACTTTGCTTGCAAAATGATATCTTTGAAATATCTAATTTCTTTAGACTGGCTTATTTTTCTGGCAGCTTTTAAAATGCAGAATGTTATTTTGTAACAAGTGATCAGGAGAGTTTTTGAATACAGTGACATTCTCAGGCAGGAGGATAAAAAAAAGGATATTTATATTAACTGAAATAATTTGCACTTCCTTGTTTTTTTAACCATCTTCAGATTACCGGCTTACTAGGGCACAAGGGTTTAGAAAAAAGGACAGAAGTTCTGAATAAAAACAAATGAAAATTTAAGAAGGTTAAAGATATGTGGTATTTCCTGTTTCCATTTATAGTCTCTCATTTTTAAGGTCGTGTATACATAATTCGAAGACCGTTGCCAGAGAATGGGGGCCAATCCTGCAACCTGAAAACAAAATCTGCCATTACAGTGGTAGTTCAAGCTAAGACAGAGTGTAGTTATAGCTTTACCCAAATAGTCAATGGATTGATTGTACATGATAGAAAGAACATACCAAGAAAAATGTTACTCGTCAATTTGTGTATCAATGATGTGCATCAATGCCTTATACAGCATTGCTTCATGACCTTGGGGTATCTGAAGTCCTCTGGAATGATGGCACAGGTATAATTCAGGAAAAATTCAGTAAGGCTCCCCCTCCTTTCTTAAATTTCTGGCTAGATCCTTATTTTTTCATTTTGTTTGAAAATTTCAGAATTTAAAATTTCTTTGAAATGAAACTACATTTAAAAATCTTGAAATCCTGTGCAAAACAAAGGACTTTCTTCTCATATTGGTAGTCTTTCTAAAATCCCAGTTAATATACACGGCAACAGCCCCTCTCCTTGAGACTTCCAGTTCCCACTTTGTTGCAAGGATTTAGATTCCTTTTTTTTGGGGTAGGGGGGTGGAAAGGGTGTGTCTGTCTGTTTTCTTCTAGCTCTTGGAAATCTTTCCCCCTGTTTTTTTCCTGAGCCAGGTCTCATTAACAACTTTTCCTTGGATAAGAAAAAGGTCAAGGTATACACCAATGCACCATTTGAAACTTAAGGTCAATCTTCAGCTGGAAAGTGAATTCCTTGCCTGCCTTGTAAGATGGTTATGGTCTCCCAGAGCTTGCCTTTTGGCTTATTTGCCCAAGGCCCGTATTTCTTCCAGAGCTGCACCCTTTTGATGTCTCCCATTTTTCTTCA
The DNA here is from genome assembly GCF_000690835.1 of Fulmarus glacialis. Taxonomy (NCBI): domain Eukaryota; kingdom Metazoa; phylum Chordata; class Aves; order Procellariiformes; family Procellariidae; genus Fulmarus; species Fulmarus glacialis. Next base: position 57,803 of record NW_009206234.1, on the reverse strand, counting down.
GCATGAACATACTTGTGGACTTCATGATTTTTAGGTGTCTCATTATTTAAGGTTTGGAGCTAGCAGTATTGTAACTAGCAGATCCAATTCCTTTTTTGTCAGTCTCCACCAGCAGCAAACAAGCCCGTTCAGTTGCTGGAGGACCATAGTGCAGTACCATTGCTCAAGCATTTTTAAAACTGAGGAATGAGTTTTCTGCCCCTTCTTTGTCCTGTCCTACGTTGCAAAGTGTCTTGATTCACAGCTAAAGACAGTGTGTTAACTCTTCTGCTCCATATTCTAACTGTAAGAAGTAATCTTGCCAATCACTCCAGAAAAATCAACTGTGGTTTCTCTGGCCCATCTTTCATTTCAGTTTCCTCTTGTACAAATCACTCATTCCAGTCTTCAGCACTGCCGGTCTGCTGAAAAAGTTACAGCCTCTAGCTAACTCACAAAACCCCAAGAACTCCATAGCTCTCAGTGCTCAAATCAAAAACCACACAAAGCTAAGGGAATATTTCTGTCCTGCTCATACAGGGTACAGACCTCCTTTCCTGAAGACCTCTCTAGCAGCTCATTAACAGATTCTCGAAAAGAAGAGGCATAAGCTTCTACTTGGATAATAATGCAATTGATAGAAAGCATTTGTTGTGCCCTAATTCCTTCTGTTAGATTCTGCCCCCAACAGGTAAAACCATGGGTATTGCTAAGGGAATATTTCTGTCCTGCTCATACAGGGTACAGACCTCCTTTCCTGAAGACCTCTCTAGCAGCTCATTAACAGATTCTCGAAAAGAAGAGGCATAAGCTTCTACTTGGATAATAATGCAATTGATAGAAAGCATTTGTTGTGCCCTAATTCCTTCTGTTAGATTCTGCCCCCAACAGGTAAAACCATGGGTATTTGCACCTTTTAGCAGGAAAATCAGTGTAGAATATAACTAGACTCAAATATTACTTGGAATATAAATTGCTTTTATAAATTGAACTTGAAACCCATGTATAACCAAGCTGAATTGTGTAGAACCTAACCTGAATTTTCTCCAAAGAGCACTTGGATCTGGGAATCTGATTAAAATCAAGAGTTCAGCTGAATCTGGGCTGGTATTACTGTGGATGGGTACCTTGTAGTTTCAGTACGGAAGAGAGAAACTATTTCAACATGAAGCAAGACAGGCTGGTAAGATGTAGTAGTTGTATGGACAACAAATATGTAGTAAGGCTCTGAACTCTAGCACATAAACTAGGGAGTAGAAAAAGGGCTGAGGTTAGCAGAAAGGATATGATCAATTAATTTTTGTAGACAATCACCGAATCCACAGAGATGCTAGAAATATCTCTCAAAAAAGCAAAAGGAAAAGGTAAGTGCCAAGCTTTCCATGGTGAAATACGAAACAGAGAACCCCTAAAAAGGAAAATCCCCACAATAAGTATAGACTGAGATTGCAAATGCAGTAGGAAAATATTTGAATGCATTGAAAATCCTACTCCTTCAAATTTGGCTTCCCTCCATTAATCCTTGAAAATACAATAAATATTGCTGAGGATATATCACAGATGAATTAGAAGAACATCTGTTAAGAAAGTCTGATGCAGTATCATAAAGGTGTGGGAATAGCACAAACATGCTTGAAATTACTCTTTCAAGTGTTAGAGCACCAATACATACAGTAAACACAAATAGAGAGAGAAGTATACATTCTTTGAATACATAATGGGTGACTGCTTCACTGTGTTGTGGTTCTAAAAATCTACGTTTTCCAAAATGTTTTCAGAATACAGCTTTTAAAGGAGATTTCTTTCAAAGGGCTTATCAAAAAGAGGGAATCCAACACTTTATTTTCACAGAAAATTTAAAAGTTTCAGCAATTTTTCTTTAAAAATGCAAAGAATGCAAATCCAGAACACGGAGATCTCTTAAAAAACATTTACTAAGAAAACAATCTACCTTATATGCTTCCTTTCAGTTTAGGCTTTTTTTTACACTAACATATATTTAAAGAACAATATTCTAAAGAACAGATACCACAGAGAGCCAGAGGTCACTGTATGAAGCAGAACATATGTTATAGTAAAAACTTTCAATCTTGATGGAAAAAACTGTCAGTAAAAGAATTCACTACAATCTTAGTAATATATAATTTAATTATTATAATCTTGATGTTTATCTAGCTCCACTACATATGGTCTTACTTCTTGATATTTTTAAATTTGTATGACAGAAGAACCCTTTGAGTTACCACTTTAATGTTCCCCATTTGGGCTTTGATCTTTTCACTCCTTAAGTTTTCCCATGTTCATCTGATATTTGACCACTTGAATTAGTATAGAATGATTTACCAACTCATAAAGCATTTTCATGTTTTTTTTCTCAAAATCCTTTCCTGAACTTCTTGAACTGTGGACTCCAAAACCAGATACAAGATTTCCGCCATGGTCACAATGAAATCTCTTACAAAGATAGTGTAACCTTTCCTCACCTTTTCTGTGCTCCTATGATCTTTCAAGGAATATATTCACTTCTTTTTCCTATTATCACATTCATACTCAGTGAATACTTAAAGGTTTGTGTGTATCAGATTTGAAGAGTTCTCAGGCACTTCAATGTTGACAAAATTACTTTTCTCAAAGGAAGAATACTTTGGTGTAAAACCCTAAAATCCTTGACTAGCTTTTATAGTAATCAAAAAAAGTAAGTGGTCACTGATTAAAATATAAATAATAGCACACATTTACGAAATTTATGGAATTGTTTAAGATATTCAAACAGCATAACACACCTTCTCAATAAAACAATTCATTTCAGAACTACAAGTTCACAAAGCAAGAGCCATTCAAAGATAGAACCATCTGAATTTGTTTTTTCTTTTTAACTGATGAATAAACTAAAAAAAGGAAGGATTCTTGATTCTGTTTCAGAGAAATTCAGGATAACAACGAGTAAAGACTGGCCCATTCCAAATATGAGCAAAGCACACATAAATAGTGAGAAAGTATACCCATTGGAGCAAAATGCTGAAAGAATTGAAGACTGGAAAAAATGCAGTAGCCAAACACAAGCTAATGCACTCTAAGCGAGCACTGAGGAAATTGAGGCCACTCTGAAAAGCACACTGTTCTCCAGTCCCTCCTTCCTGATTCTCCAATGAGAGAATTACCTTGCCCCACATAAAGATGGCTCAGCATCAGAGAGAACGTAATGAAGTGGGAATTATTGCTAACAACAGCTATTTTGCCTACTGTATTTTGAAAAATAATGTATTTTGTAAAGCTTCTTTAGAGTTAGTACCCTCCTCCTTTTAAAAACTCTTTTGTTTACTGCATGTTTCAAAACATACTAGAAAGATACCTTTTCTTTTTTTTTTTTTTTTTTTTAAGCCTGCTAAGACCCTCGGTTGTCTATCTATTTTTCCCTACTTGAAACAGGGTAAAAAAATCAGAAGTCTTCCTATTTGTAGGGGCTAGTATTAGCACAGCTGTCATGACGGCTGAAACCAGGAGGAGCTGCCATTGAAACACAGGATTTGGTGTTTTGTCTCAGCACCCCTTCATTTTCATTACCGAGTTGGAGACTCTTTCAAGCAGGCATGTTCTTGCTGTTTTATTTTATATAATTCAGAAGAATCAGGCAGATAAATTACATTTGGTACAACAATTTATATAAAATGTTGGTACTGCAGTATATGTCCCTTTCCATAATCTGTCCCTTCAGCTGGGGTCTGCTCTTAAAAGCACCTAAAACAGTACCATGCAATAATAAGTTCCTCACCTCATGCACTTCTTTACTCTTCAAAAATGTTTTCATTCTACATATAAAATTACAACTGTTGCTTCTTTCTCCCTCCCCATTCACTGCCAGCCCTGCAAATTCTATCTGGCTCCTAAAAATAAAAAAGTGGTTATTTTAATTTCCATAGATTGCTGCAATTTCAAAGATTGCTTTGTATCAAATAAAGCATCACTTAGACCTTCCCAAACGCATTGTCTTTGGAATTTATGCTAAATGATGCTTACAGAGTTGTTGCGGTTCTTTCATAGTTTTGCACCAAAATAACAGACTAGATTCAGTATTTTTTGGACTCTGTTTTGGTATTATTCCAGCAATTTGAAAAGTGGTAGGTCTGATGTGGTACAACAGCTGGTATGACTTTAGATATAGTTGGATAAAGATGATGATTCTCAGCTCCTAGGCCAAACTTTTTTTTTATTTTTTAATAATAGCCTACACACGTGCAGAGGCCATTCTGTTTCAGACAACATACGTGTACATACATGTAGTCTACATCACTCATTTCTAAGCCTTCTTCCGTAATAACTTCATTTTGGCCATGGAGGAGTCAGCTAGCCATAGCTACGCAATGTTTATACAGGAGTCAGTGTTAACTCTCTCTCGTGCTCCCTTTAATTGCATCACCACTATTCTGTCCCCTTGGTTACACAAAGGCTTTGTCACACAGGTTCACATCCTGTCCCACCCTGTTCATGGAAGCTGAGGTGCCAGGAAAGAACATTTCACTTGAAAATTAATTTCCAAGACAGCACATGACCCCTCATTTGAATGTGGGGAAGAAACAGGCTTTAAAAGTGCCCGCTCAGCTAATCGCAGTGGAGGTAAGTAAAAGCAATTGAATTGTTTGGGGGAGAAAGATTTATGAGGGGAATTTTAGCTGCAGCCTTAATTGGATAAGGGAAATAATTATGGGTCGGCAGTGCCAACAGAGCAAGGATGATCGCTTACAAAGTGGCAAACATGAACAATATGCGCATTCCTCCTTATAACATGAAAAGCACCATCCTTGTCTGAATTTAAAATTGGTCAGTCTGTCAGCTCAGACTCCTAAATCTTTATTAGCCCATTTTCCCTTCTAAGTTCCATTTCTGTGAGGCATTTAAATACATGCCTACTTTTAAGCACAGAAGGGCTGCTGTTGAAGGCAATCTGAATTCCAAATTAGCCATATATATTTTAGTACTCTGCCAAACAGGAGCTTTGAATAACAGTATCAAAGAGTTGGATATTTTATTCCCTTTACATTGATTAACCTGAGGTGAGTGTATGTTTCAAAGCTACTGCAGTGGCTGGTCCATTTGTCATACCAACTATTGACCATCCTGTGTTCTTTAGGGATGGCAGCTTGGAATAATATGACATCAGGAAGAGTGATTTATTGTATCGTTTTTCTGATTTGTGGAAGACACAGTCTCTTACATTCAGGCCCGGGATTTGATAAAAGCTCTACTGTAGTGGTTCCTAGTATTTATGGTGCAATATATCCAGAAGGGTTACAGTTGCCATCATGTTGCCTAATGCATTTTTCCTTTTGACTTTGAAATATATTATCCTGCTTGATATAGATGGAAAGGCCTGACTTGGTGAAGGCTACTGTATAACGCATAGCTAATGGCATGTTGATAATTACTTATAAAAATCACTAAGGGCAATGCAGTGCTCAGGAAAGGTGAAGGCTTGAAATCCCTGCACAGGGAAGTCCTTTAGCCCTTTCCTTGGGACAGTTATTTGTGCAGCTATGGGATAAGGCCGAGTGAACTTTCTCCCACTGCCTCTCTACCATCCTTCCTCCCACATGTAGCCAGGGCACCTTTGCAAGCAGAAGGTTAGTTCTGTTTTTTCCACCTTTAATTCTTGACCTTTTGTTGAGACTGCAACCTATTAAAGTCAATTGGGATTTTTTTTTTTTTTTTTTGTGAAAGCTGTCTGCAAAGCTGGAGTCTGAAAGCAGCAACTGTTCATATATAATAGAGGACACTACAAAGGGCTTGTAAGCAGGAAAATTTTCAAAGACTGATAGTCAACACATTTTTTAACTCCCTGGATACCAAGCAGCTTTAAGATAACTTTCCTTTCTCACATTCCATTTTAGCCCAGGCCAGTAGACAATTTTTTGATCACTTGAAGTAGCATTATAAACAAAAGCATTCTCCCTATGGCTGGGTTCAGGAGGAGCTCACAAACCCTATGGAGAAGTCTATAAGTGCTTTGCAGAAATCCTACCTGAATGGCATGTGCACCTCTGTAAAACACCAGCCTGGCCTGTGGTCCAGCCTGTCCTTACTGTCTCATTAACATTTCCATGATTCTTTCACAGTGAATTTTCAGTGGTGGTTCCTTTTAAACTTGCTAATATAGAGATTCCATGAGACCAAGGGCTATGAAATGCAGTAAAACCTGCTTGGTTTTGTCATCCAGGAAAGAAACAAATTTGGGTAACCTGGTAGCTTCTGTGTCCTGGAGGTCACTGACAGATTCAGAATGGCACCACTGAATGTGCAACTATGTGGGGTCACTGTACTCCTGCCAAAAATCCTGCGGTTCCTGGGAGTAGCTTTGGTGTAGCTGCACTGTGGTCATGCCCGCTGGTAAAAGGGACTCAAACTTGACCTTCACAGAAAACTATTTTTTGGTGTTAGATGGGCTCTATTTACTGCTTACAAGCTTTGGACAGGAATTTAACTTTTGACCTTCATGAAGCAGGTGGAAAAGGAAGGTGGCTGTAATTAACGTAGCAAAAAGAGAGTGCGCAGCCAGCAAGACCAATCAATAGCATACTTTTTTTTATGTTCTGTTACAAATATGAGCTATGTACCTTTTCCCCAAGAGACATCAAACATCTTAAAACCAGTATTGGATTAATACATACTGCACTTCTGCATACTGAGAAGGGAAATACCTTTTAAGAACTTTTATCTACCATACATACACATTTGCAAAGGTCAACTTTTCATCTTTCAGAGCCTGTAATACAGTTAACTAATATTTAGTTTATTTCTTTAATCTAGATTTTTTTTTCTTAGGTTTTGTTTAAGGTTTTTTCCCTCTTTTTAAGCATAGTAGTCCTGAGTCCCAAATTAATTTTGTCTACTCATCCCAATAAAGGTATAAGGATCAGTCCTTATGTTTTATTTTAATGAGCATTCAGATGATACTCCCTCTGTCTACTGCAGAAACCATAACCCCTCCAGACTTTGCTTCTGAGAAGTGGTGGTTTGAATTTGGATCATATATACTACCTGCTGTGCTTAGTGCGTCTCCAAAGTTAATGCCTACTTTGCTTTCTGCTTGTGTACTGTGTGGAAAGAGTTGCAAAGTGATTTTAAATATTTAAAAAGACAGCATATTATTTAACAAATTATTATACCTACTAGAATATCTGCATTTTCATTACATCTGAAGGCTTCTAAATCTTGTTGCATCTGGTTCTTAAATAAAACAAGGTATTAACAGATAAACTTTTACTTGCAAGTAAAAACTAGTAAGTTTTGGGCAACCCCTTCCCAAGCTAAGGTTAAAGTCAATGCACTAGATAAAAAGAGCTCTGAGCAGCAGGGAGGAACGTAGGGAAAAGGTAAGTTAAAATGAGGAGAAAACATGAAAAAACAATGTAGGAGACAGAAGAAAATGAGAGAGAATAGGAAATGAGATGTATAAATTGGGGAGTGGTTATGTAATGAAAGGATTAGTTTGCACTGGAGAGAAGACTGAGATCAGAAAGCAAAAGAAAATGGTAAGATCAAAGAGAAAGATGCTGAGTGAACAGGAGAGCGTGAAAATACTAGACAGTGAAATAGGGAAGACAGATGATAGAAAAAGGAAACTTCAGCAGACAGCTAATAATAGAGAGTGGAAACTGAAAAGCAAAGTTACAAGTAAAATAACAAACCCAGAGAAAGAAATTGCCAAGCGGGAAGGAC
>NW_009206234.1:49483-50098 GCF_000690835.1 Fulmarus glacialis | reverse complement strand
AAGAGTCTGTTCATCCCTAGGAAAAAGGACAACTTTTGCCACACTCTAATGGTGGTAGCAATGATAGAGGTTGCTGATAGGGAAGATGAGCGCAGGGATCACTTTTTGGTTTTGTTTTTTCTTTTTAATATGGTATATGCCTGCTATGACCTCATGAAAACCAAAGGTGATAACCTTTGTATTACTCTCTTTTCCATATTTCTAACCCCCTGTATTTTAGGTTAATATTATTCTCTTCCCAAGAAGTTTCAGGTGTTGATGTTTTAATTTAATAATTCTCCTTAGATTAAGCAATTGTGATTGCCTTCTGCAGCAACCTGGTCTTGATCTAGCCCAGACCAACAGCCATTCTAATTAAAAGTTTCACTAATGGACTTTATTTCATAGACAGAGAAGAATCAGACAATCTAGACTGCTGAACAGAAGACGCTGCCACTTTCCCTTACACTGAATGCGAGTGACCTTCAGTTATTTTAATTTCTAGAGAAAGATCTTCTCTGCACTCGGGAAGGCCCTTTTAGGTTCAGCTACTCCTGATACTTTTCATCAGCAAGAATCTCACTCTGGACTCATGGCTTTGTAACTGACCCTAAGGAGCTGGGGATGCTCCTTGGC